>NC_051069.1:50309510-50474510 GCF_004664715.2 Peromyscus leucopus | reverse complement strand
GAAAGGGAGAGGACTTGGGCTTCTCTGGGAGGGGCCAGCTCAGCCTCTGGGGTACAGAGTGCTACTGTGGCTGGGAAGGGACAGAGCCTCTGTACCCCTGGGTCTCTCCTCAGCCTGGACCCATGGAGACCCTCGGAAGGTGATCTACCCCACTGACAGCCGGGGCGAGTTCTGTGGGCAGAAGGGAACAAAAAATGCGTGAGTTTATTTATTTATCGTGTGCGTGCACTCAGGCCACAAACACCCATGTGGACGTCAGAGAATCTGTACTTGCCTTCCGTCGTGTGATTCCCAGGGATGGAACTCAGGTTGGCAGGCCCGGGGCCAGGTGCCTAACCCTCTGAGCCATCTCTGGGCCCGAGAGGTGAGAAGCTTGACCAACTCTGTCCCCCTCCTCCAACCCAGGGACAAACCCTTCCTGTTTTATTTCAACATCGTGAAGTGTGCCAGCCCCCTGGTCCTGCTGGAATTCCAGTGTCCCACCCCTCAGGTGAGGTGTCCCACCTCTTCCTGTTCCCTTCCATGCTAACGTTCCCATAGCCCTCTCCTCGTGAACATCAGGGACCTCTGTCCTGGATGGGGTCTCAGTGTCCTGATTCCACATCCCCTTCGTTCCACTCCCCCAGATCTGCGTCAAGCAATGCCCGGACCGCTTTCTCACCTTCCTGAATGCACGCAACTCTCATGACTTTGATTATTACAAGCAGTTCTGCGTGCCCGGCTTCCAGAACAATAAAGTGAGCACACAGACCCCTCAGGGAGGGGACATGGGAGGGGACAGAGGAGGGTGCCTGCCTCAGGGGTTCACTTCTTCCCACTCTGTCTGCAGGGGTTGGCTGAGGTGCTCCGAGATGGGGAGTGTCCAGCGGTTATCACCCCCAGCAAACCTCGTGAGTTTGGGGACCCCACAGGATCAGGTGACACTGGGGAGTCTGCAGGGGCTGGTGTGATAGTCTCTTCTGGTCCCACAGTGGTCCGGCGGTGCTTCCCAGCCATCCACGCCAACAAAGGGGTCCTCATGGTGGGCAATGAGACGACCTATGAGGATGGACATGGCACCAGGAAGAACATCACAGACCTAGTAGAGGGCGCCAAGTGAGAAGGCAGCCCTCTAGTAGACGGCGCCTGGGCGTGCTGGGTGGGACTGGAGCTGGCTTCTCTGGGTATGATTTGAGTCTCTTCCGCCCCTAGGAAGGCCAACATGGTTCTAGAGGCCCGGCATCTGGCCATGAAGATCTTTGAAGATTACACTGTATCCTGGTACTGGATTGTGATGTGAGTTGGAAGGAAGGTGGCTGTCCCCTGGCTGCCACATCTGTGAGCCTAAGGACAGTGTCGCTCATGCTCCTGTCTTATTCCCCAGAGGTTTGGTCATTGCCATGGTGCTGAGTCTCCTGTTCATCATCCTGCTGCGATTCCTGGCAGGCATTATGGTCTGGGTGATGATTGTCATGGTGATCCTGGTACTTGGCTATGGTGCGTCTCCCCCTTCCTCCTACTCCTCCCTGACTAAGGTCTGGAAAGGGCCAGTGCCTTTTGCCCTGGTGACAGCTCATCAGAAATGTCATCTTAAGCCTTCAGATGTTTGTCACTGTTTAACTGGCATGCTTGTGAAAATGTTCTCGCTGCTGTTGCTGCTACAAGAGAGCTTGCTGGGACTAAGCCTGAACCTCAGGCACTTGCCCATCCATATCCCCCAGCCAGGGGCTGTGATTGCAGCTCAGTGGTAGATGCCTGGAATGCCCCCAGCCAGGGGCTGGTGTCCTGGCTCCGTGTGACAGTGCCAACACACGCAAGGTCCCCTACCACAAAAAAAGAGAAAAGAAAAACAATTTCCCTCTGAACCTTGAGAACCAGGGCCCTGGTTGGTATTTTTAATCAACAATAAAAAACATTAAAAGACATCCACTTAGTCCAGTGAGTAGTCTTGTGCACCGTAGTGCCTAAGGTGCTGGGTTCAAATACTAGCTTCGCTGCTTCCTAGCTCTGTCCTTGGGCACATGACTAAGCCTCCCTATGCATAATTACTTCCACCACCTAGTGGGAATAATTAATGTTTCCTAGTTGGAGACTTAATGAGAAGGTGGTGATGTAGTAACCTCGTGAAGGTCTTATCAAGAGGAGGGCCTGTGCGGGGCGGAGGCCTGGTGAGGAGCCAGTGGCTCATGTTCTGATTAAGTTTTCTTCTTTTGTGTTTGTTTGTTTGTTTGGGGGAGTAGTTTTTTTGAGACAGGGTTTTTCTGTGTGGCCTGGCTGTGCTGGAACTCACTCTCTAGACCAGGCTGGCCTCGAACTCAGAGATCTGTCTGTCTCTGCCTCTGGAGTGCTGGGATTAAAGGCCAGTGTCACCACTGCCTGGCTCTTCTTTTGTATTTTTATATTACGTTCATTTATTGTGTGTGTCTGTGTGCACGCATATGTGTGTGGATACACGTGCACCATGATGCATATGTAGAGGTCAGAGGACAAGCTACAGAAGGGGTTTCTCTCCTTTTCCTATGTGGGCCCCAGGGATTGCACTCAGGTCATCATCCACTGAGCCCGATTCTGATTTTCTTCCTCTTAAACTCCCTGAAATGATAACTGCTTGGGAACTCAGTCTGAAGATCCAGATCCCAAAACATTTGTGTTAACATGGTGGTACGTGCCTGTTATCATCTGCTGAGGGAGGCGAAGTCAGGAGGATCATAAATTTGGATATAGATCCTGCCACATAGTAAGAGCTTGTCTCAAACATAGAAAAAAAAATCATTCATGTTAATCATGGTTCGAGCTGTTGTTGGCAATTTAGGTGACTTTATTTTTGTTTTGTATTTTGAGACAGGGTCTCAGTGTCTATAGCCCTGGCTGTCCTGGAACTAGCTGTGGTCATAATATTGTGTACCCTAATAAACTTTACCTGAAGATCAGAGGACAGAACAAGCCACTAGATTAAACATAGATGCCAGGCAATGGTGGCACATACCTTTAATCCTAGCATTCAGGAGGCGGAGATCTGTCTGGATCTCTGTCAGTTCAAAGCCACCCTGTACTACATGAGATTGACTCAGTCTAGGAGAGAAACAGAGCCAGGCAGTGGTGACACACACCTTTAATGCCAGCACTAGGGAGTCACATGCCTTTAATCCCAGCACTTGAGAGGTTGAGACAGGAAGTGATATGGCAGGAAAGAGAAAGGTATAAAAGGCTGAGGAGACAGGAACTAGAAGCTCTTCAGGCTGAGGAGTCCTAGAGGTAAGAGGTGGCTTGTTCCTTTGTCTCTCTGATCTTTTAGCATTTACCCCAATTTCTGGCTCTGGGGCTTTTTTTTATTAAAAGACCATTTTAAGATTCGTGTTACAACTATGTGAAGATCTGCCTTCCTCTGCCTCTCGAGGGTGGCTTTAAAGGACTGAGCCACCATACCTCTCTGGCTGCAGGTTGTCATCAGGTGGGCATCCTAACACCCATTCATTCTTTCAATCATTTATCGATCGAGAGCCTGGTCTTATAGCAAGTTCCAGGCCAGCCAGGCCTACATAGTGAGACCCTGTCTCAAAACACAAACAAAAAAGAAAACTACTGTCTGGGCTGTGGCTCTCTGCAGGTGTATTTCACTGCTATATGGAGTACTCGAGACTGAGTGGGAGGCAGGCTCTGACGTCTCCTTGGTGGATCTTGGCTTCCAGACAGACCTCCGAGTGTACCTGCACTTGCGGCAGACCTGGATGGCCTTCAGTGAGTTCTGTTATCTGCCCCCAGGCTTGCATTGTGGGAAATCCTGGAGGGGTTAGGGTGGGCTCCCAAAAAGCTTACTGTCAGTTCTTACAGAAATCATTTAATTGTTACTATATTTATTTTTAAATCAATTTTTGTTTGTTTTGTTTTTCGAGACAGGGATTCTCTGTGTAGCTTTGCGCCTTTCCTGGAACTCACTTGGCAGCCCAGGCTGGCCCTGAACTCACAGAGATCTGCCTGCCTCTGCCTCCCAAGTGCTGGGATTAAAGGCGTGCGCCACCACCGCCTGGCCTATTTATTATTACTTTAAATTTTTAAAAATTATGTATTGTATTTCTTTGTTGGGAGGGGACATCTATGCCCTGATGTATGGAGGTCAGAGGACAACTTTCACGAATCAGCTCTCTGCTTTCACCTGTGGGTTCTGGGAACTGAACGCAAGTGTCTTTAGCTGATGAGTCATCCGATGGCTGCCCACCTTTCTCCACAGTGATCATTTTAAGCATCCTAGAAGTGGTTATCATCTTGTTACTCATCTTTCTTCGAAAGAGGATATTGATTGCCATAGCCCTCATCAAAGAAGCCAGCAGGTGAGGCCTGGAGAGCCAGGGATGCGCCTGGCTTCTCAGCCTGGGGCATCTGGTCCTGATGTCTGTCTGTTTCTCCGCAGAGCCGTGGGACATGTCATGTGCTCCATGCTCTACCCACTGGTGACTTTCTTCCTCTTGTGTCTCTGCATTGCCTACTGGGCCAGCACCGCTGTGTATCCACTGCTGGATTGTCAGTCTGTGGTTCCCAGGGACAAATGTCCCTAAATGTCCTGTGGCTAGGGTGGGATTGGACTGTGGTTGGGGTGTGTGGTCCTTTCCCCATGGCTCTCTTTATTTTAAAAATTTCTAGGCTGGGCGGTGGTGGTGGTGCGTCTTTAATCCCAGCACTCGGGAGGCAGAGTCAGGCAGATCTCTGTGAGTTCGAGGCCAGCCTGGTCTACAGAGCGAGTTCCAGGATAGCTAGGGCTACACAGAGAAATCCTGTCTCGAAAAACAAAACAAACAAAACTGTTATTACGTTTATATATGTTGGGTAAAGGGGCAGCGGTATTCAGAGGTCAAAGACAACTTGCAGGCGTCAGTTCTCCTCTGAGTGGGTCCTGGGCCTCCAGCTCTGGGTTCAGCATGCAGCGTGGCGGCGGGTGCTTTCTCAGAGGGGCCATCAGCGTGGCGGCGGGTGCTTTCTCAGAGGGGCCATCAGCGTGGCGGCGGGTGCTTTCTCAGATGGGCCATCTCCCTGCCCCTTTTTTGCTTCTTTCAGACAGAGCCTTACTCTGTGGTTTAGATTTTCTGGAACTCACTGTGTAGCCCAGGCTGGCCTCCACGCACTGTGATTCTGTTACTTCTGTCTCCCAAGTCTTGGGATTGCAAGGGCGGCCGCTGCTCCTGGCTTCCTCCTTGGATTCTCAGTGGCAGATTTCAGTTTCCTTAACGAGGCTGCAGCTTCCTGTCTACCTCCAACGAGGCCGTCTACAAGATTTTTGATGACACGTCCTGCCCACTTGTGGGGAACACCTGCAAGCCGAGGTGGGCACCCCTGTCGTGGGGAGGAGGCGTCGCCCTCACGGCCTCTCCTTGAAGATAATTCAGCAAACGTTTGGCACTTGATCTCTGTTTGCCTCAGTGGGGGGGGTGGAACTCTCAAGCCATTGCTGGATTTGGTAGTTTTTCAGGGCAAGGCAGGAGCTGATCACCTTGGGCTATCTCCTACCCTGCATGCTGAACTATGTACCTCTTTCCCTCTCTGTTGTCACTTTCTGTCCCTCTACCCTTCTCTTGATTTCTGGTGTGTGTGTGTGGTGTGGTGTGTGTGGTGTGTGTGTGTGTGTGTGGTGTGGGGTGGTGTGGTGTGGTGTGTGTGTGTGTGATGTGGTGTGGTGTGTGGTGTGATGTGGTGTGGGTGTGGTGTGTGTGTGTGTGGTGTGGTGTGTGTGTGTGTTGTGTGGTGTGTGTGGTGTGTTTGGTGTGTATGTGTGTGTGGTGTGTGGTGTGGTGTGTGTGTGTGGGGGTGTGTGTGTGTGATGTGGGGGTGTGGGTGTGGTGTGTGTGTGTGTGTGTGTGGTGTGTGTGTGTGTTTGTGTGTGTGTGTGTGTGTGTGTGTGTTTGTGTGGTGTGTGGTGTGTTTGGTGTGTATGTGTGTGTGTGTGTGGTGTGGTGTGTGTGTGTGGGTGTGTGTGTGTGGTGTGTGGTGTGGGGTGGTGTGTGTGGTGTGTGTGTGTGTGATGCGGTGTGTGTGTGTGATGTGGGGTGGTGTGTGTGTGGTGTGTGGTGTGTGTGTGTGTGTGTTGTGTGGTGTGTGTGGTGTGTTTGGTGTGTATGTGTGTGTGTGTGTGTGTGGTGTGTGTGTGTGGTGTGTGTGTGGTGTGGTGTGTGTGTGTGTGTGTGGTGTGTGTGGTGTGTGTGTGTGTGTGTGATGTGGGGTATGTGTGGTGTGGGGGGTGTGTGGTTGTGGGGTGTGGTGTCGTGTATGTACGTATGTGTTTGTGGAGGTGCCTTGCTCTGTATTTCTCAGCCTATTCCCCCAGACGGTATCTCTCACTAAATCAGGAGCTAAGCTAGCGTCTCTGCTCCCTAGAGCACGGAGTCACAGGCGCGCACAGGCCACACCCACTATTTACGGGCTGAGTGGAGGCTTGAACTCGCGTCCTCATTATGTCCCCTTACCTGCTGAGTGATGGAGGCTTGAACTCGCGTCCTCATTACGTCCCCTTACCTGCTGAGTGACGGAGGCTTGAACTCACGTCCTCATTACGTCCCCTTCCTGCTGAGCCATCTCCCTAGCCCCCATTACTTTTGTATGAGTAGTCTTGCTTCTAGGACCTGCCCTGTGGTCCAGCCTCAGCCTACTCTGACTTCTAACTGACCCTGTGTCCTGTCGGGGCCCCTCACCCCTTCCCCAGACCTTCCCCTCAGCCAATGAAAGCCGCCAGTGTCCCGGTGGCCGCTGCCAGTTCGCCTTCTACGGTGGCGAGTCTACCTATCACCGTGCCCTGCTGGGCCTGCAGATCTTCAATGCCTTCATGTTCTTCTGGCTGGCCAACTTCGTGCTGGCTCTGGGCCAGGTGACCTTGGCGGGAGCCTTTGCCTCCTATTACTGGGCGATGCGCAAGCCGGATGACATGCCCGCCTTTCCCCTCTTCTCCGCTTTTGGCCGAGCCCTCAGGTAAAGAGGGGTGTTGGGATGGCAAGAGAAGGCACGCAGGGGCCTCATCTGGCGGGACCACTGATCGCCTCTTTTGATTCCAGATACCACACGGGCTCCTTGGCCTTTGGCTCGCTTATCCTGGCCATCGTGCAGATCATCCGAGTGATCCTGGAGTACCTGGACCAGCGTCTGAAAGGTGCGGCCTGCCGATTCCTCTAGGGTCTGGGCTTAGTCCCGGTTGGGTATTGCTTGGGGGTGGGGCCAGAGTAAGCCTCTACTGGGGTTCCGTTTGAGGAAGAGGTGGAGCTAAGAGGCAGAGGAGGAGCTAGGAGAGCCAACTGAACTGATTGGAGTTCCTGTTGTTGATGGGCAGGTCCAGGAGGAGCAGTGGGCCATTGGCTCTGGCTAGCAAGGCTGGGCTGGGTTTTTGGTTTTTAGAGACAGGGTTCCTCTGTGAAACAGTCCTGGCTGTCCTGGAACTCACTCTATAGACCAGGTTAACCTTGAACTCACAGAGATCCACCTGCCTTTGCTTCCCAAGTGCTGGGATTAAAGGCGTGCGCCACCAATGCCTGCTGGGTTTTAGGTTTTTGAGACAGCTTTTTACTGTGTAGTCCCGGCTGACCTCAGACTCGGTATGTAGACCAGAGTGGCCTAGAACTCACGGGTCCACCTCCTCTGTCTCCAAGTGCTAGGATTGAAGGCATACATCACCACCCCCAGCTGTCTTGAATTAAAAGGCTGGCATCCACCTCACTGAATAGCCAAGGATGACCTTAATTCCTGATGCTTGGAGATTCCTTTTGTGGGTCAGCACCTGGATTGATTGATTGATTGATTGATTGATTGATTTTGAGGCAGTCTCACTAAGTTGTCCAGGTTAGCCATGTAGTTCAGGCAGGCCTCAAACTTGTAATCCTTAGCTGTCTTGGTGGACTCTAGGGATCTCCGCCAAACCAGGCCAGTCTCTTGCCTCCCCTACATCCCTTCTATTCTCTTCCAGCTGCACAGAACAAGTTTGCCAAGTTCCTCATGGTCTGTCTCAAGTGCTGCTTCTGGTGCCTAGAGAAGTTTATCAAGTTCCTGAATAGGAATGCCTACATCATGGTGAGCGGCGGGGCTGTGTGCTGTCCTGGGTGGGTGTCCCCCATGTCCATCGCACAGGCCTCAGACCTCCTCTTCATTCCAGATTGCCATCTACGGCACCAACTTCTGCACCTCAGCCAGGAACGCCTTCTTTCTGCTTATGAGAAACATCATCAGGTTAGGGGACATCTTCTCTCTCCCAGCCTCCCTCCCGCCCTCGGCCCCTTTCCCAGCCAGCCTTCCGCTTATCCTGCCTCCTCCCCCAGGCTCGGAGTCCACATTCACACTTACCCTTTACTCTCCCCTACAGGGTGCTGTCCTGGACAAAGTTACCGACTTCCTCTTCCTGTTGGGCAAACTTCTGATTGTGGGTAGTGTGGGTGAGTGGCACCTCTGGGCCTGTCCCTGCTGGGTATGGAAGCCTGTGGGGAGTGACCCGTAGACTGGTGTCAGGCTCAGGTCATCTTCTGCTGGGTCGTGTTTGAGGACTCAGCCATCTTGCTTCACCCCGTCCTAGGCATCCTGGCCTTCTTCTTCTTCACCCATCGGATCAGAATCGTGCAGGATACAGCCCCGCCTCTCAATTATTACTGGGTCCCGATACTGGTGAGGACCTTTGGGGACAGATCAGGGTCTGGGTAGAAGCAAGGGTGGGGAGATAAGATTTGCTTAGATTCTCTTGGTAAAAGTTAGAGGTGGGGCAGTCATTTGTTACTTGGTCCCCAAATATTTACCGAGTACCTGCTTCGTACAAGGCACAGGGATGGAGGGTCTTTTCCTTAAGAGGTGCTGGTGGTGTTCTTCACTTGTTTATTTTGTTTGTGTGGGGTGGGTGCACTTGTGGAAAGTCAGAGGACAGCGTGTGGAACTGGTCTCTTCTCTGACCATGTGTGTTTCGGGGATTGACCTCAGGCCTCTGGCTTGGTGGTCAGGGCCGCCCACTATGCCAGCCCTACAGGTCCGATTACTAGTGTTGTTATAGTCAGGTGTTCAGTGTGCCGCCATTGTCCAGCCTAATTTTTTTTTTAAAGATTTATTTACTTTCATTTTATGTGTATGCTGTTTTGCCTGAATACATGTCTGTAGACCACATGCATGTGTGATGCCCATTGTGGCCAAAAGAAGGCATCTAATTCCCTGGACCTGGGATTACAGATGGTTGTGAGCTGCCATGTTGGTCCTCGGAATTGACCCAGGTCCTCCCTGCTGAGCCAACCCTCCCTGCCTTCTTTTTTTCTCCTTGGTTGAGATAGTTTCCCACTGTGTCACCCTGGCTGGCCTGGAATTTACTATGCAGACCAGGCTGGCCTTGAACTCACAGAGATCTGCCTAGCCTGGCAGAGAACTTTGGATCTTCCTGCCTCCCAAACCCTAGGATTACGGCCAGATTTTATCATGCCAGGCAAGGCCTTACAGTTTAGATGCAAAGGGACATTACGCCTGTTGTCCCAACGCTAGGAAGTGCAAGCAGAAGAATCAGAAATTCAAGGTCATCCTTAGCTACACAGTGAATTCAAGGCCAGCCCTGGCCACATGAGAGCTCAACAACAACAAAAGTGTAGAGACTGTCTAGGCAGAGGGAGTAGCAGAGACCCGAGGTCTGGCTCCCCCAGAAACAGTGAGGAGACCACTGTGGCTTGTGTGGGAAGGTAAGAGAGAACCGAGGATAAGAAGCCAGACCCAGACCACAGATGTTTACATCAGCTCCTGTCTTTGCAGGTTAGAAGTGACTCAAAAGAGGAACTCCAGCTGGCAGCAGTGGAGCATGCCTTTAATCCCAGCACTCAGGAGGCAGGCAGACAGCCAGGGCTATGCAGAGAAACCCTCTCTCAAGAAACAAACAAACAAAAAGAGTAACTCATTTTTTGCATATGTGTATGCCTGTTCATATATGTGACAGCGCATGTGCGTGCATATAGAGGCCCGAGGTTAATATCAGGGTGAATTCCTTGATGGATCTCTTTATTTATGGCAGGGCCTCCTGCTGGAACCAGAGCTCCCTGGTTTTTGGCTAGTCTAGGTAGCCAGCTGGCCCTGGAGATAGATCTGCTATCATCCATCAGCCCCAAGTGCTGGAATTACAGGTGGGGCCACCACACCCATGTTCATGGGTGCTGGGATTAGAACTCAGGTCCTCAGTTTTGCACAGCAAGGACTTCGTCCACTGACATCTCCCAGATATCTCAGGCAGTACTGAAACTTGCCATGCTGCTATGCAGACTCAGGCTGTCCTTGCATTGGAGCCTCCAAAGTGCTGAGATTATAGGCCCAATGGAATGTGGGATTCAACTCCATAATGCCCCAAACACACATAGAGCTGC
The DNA here is from genome assembly GCF_004664715.2 of Peromyscus leucopus. Lineage (NCBI taxonomy): Eukaryota > Metazoa > Chordata > Mammalia > Rodentia > Cricetidae > Peromyscus > Peromyscus leucopus. Next base: position 50,464,191 of record NC_051069.1, on the reverse strand, counting down.
AGCTGGATGAAGCCTTGAGGGGACGTACGCAGAGCTAGGACAGTGTGAAGTGGGGTCTAGATATCAGACACAGCTTCCAGAGACGCGTACCTGAGGACTTGCTGGGAGAGTTGAAAGCAGAAGATGTGTGAGCGGCCGGGCGGTGGTGGCGCACTTCTTCAATCCCAGCACTCAGGAGGCAGAGGCAGGCGGATCTCTGTGAGTTCGAGGACAGCCTGGTCTACAGAGTGAGATCCAGGACAGCCACCAAAAACTACATAGAGAAACCCTAGGGGAGGGGGAATCAGGGGAGGGCGTCATCTCAGGAAAGGAGTGTGAACTATAAACTGAACAGCATGTGCGAAAGCACTGAGGTTGGGGAAAGAAAAAAAGCATCGTGTAGCTGATTGGTTTGGTTTCTCCTAGCTGAGGTGTGGAAGATGCTCCTCCAGGTCAGACATGGAGGCTCAGGCCTGTTATCCCAGTCCTTCAGAAGCAGAGGCAGGAGGTCAGGAGTTCAGTGTCATCCATGGCTACTTGATATTTTCAGTTCAGACTAAGATGTATGAGATAGTCTCAAAAAGAAAGAAAGAAAATCTATTCCAGAGAGCTAATTGGACTGGGTGTGGAGGCTCCTGCTGTGGCAAGGGGATCGTGAGTTCATGGCCAGCCTGGCCACAGAATGGTACACACACACAAGCAAACATACCATGTGTACATCTGTAACTCTAATCATGTGCAGATCCCCAGAGCTCACTGGCCAAACATTCCAGCCAGTCAGTGAGCACCAGTTTATCTCAAACAGCTAAGGTAAAGGTGGCTCAGGAACTTGTCAAACCTGAAGACTTGAATTCCGAGCCTTGGACCACATGGTGGGGGGAGAGAATCAACCACAGTTTACTTCTGACCTCCACTTCTGTACCGTGGTGTGTGCACATACCCTGCAATGTATGTACATTATATATATTATACACACACACACACACTTAAGCTAAGTGGGGAGGGACTCCAGACACTGGCCTGGCTCTCACTCACACCAGCCAAGACTCAGCCCCCACAAAGCCTAGACAAGTGGCTCTGCCGCAAGGGGGCGCGCTGCTCCTGCAGAGGACTCAGCTCCTAGCAACTGCTTTGGGCTGCCTGTGATTCCAACTCCAGGGGATCCAGTGCCCTCTTCTGGCCTCCCCAGACAATTGCACTCAGGTGCATGTGTGCATATATATAAAATCAAAAATAAATCTTTTTCACTGGGGAAAAGCAGGAAAAGATTTACTCAGTGTAGTCACACTGACATGATAATAATTTTTTTTTGGAGACAGGGTCTCACTACGCAGCCCTGGCTGGACTGGAACTCTGTGTAGACCAAGGTGGTCTTGTGCTCCCAGAAACCTGTCTGCCTCTGTTCTAGGTGCTGGGATTAGAGGCATGCATCATCACACCAGACAAAAATAAATGTTTTAAGGGGCTGGAGAGATGCCGCCGTTGCAGTCAAGAGTGCTTGTTGCTTTTGCAGAGAACCTGGGTTCAGTTCCCAGCATCCACATGGTGGTAGTTCACAACCATCACTCAAGTCTCAGGGGATCTGCTGACCTCTCCTGATGTTCATGGGTATCAGGCACACACATGATACACATACAGGCATGCAGGCAGAACACTCACACATAAATCTTTTTTAAAAAGGTAAAAAGAGGCTTGGAGAGATGGCTCAGAGGTTAAGAGCACTGGCTGCTCTTCCAGACATCCTGAGTTCAATTCCCAGCAACTACATGGTGGCTCACAACCATCTGTAATGAATCTGGTGCCCTCTTCTGGTGTGCAGGCAGAACACTGTATACATAGTAAATAAATCTTTTATTTTAAAAAAAAAAAAAGGTAAAAAGAATGTTTTAAAGATGAGGCAGGAGGATTGCCATGAGTTCTACAACCACCGACAGCCTCTGGGCTCATGAGAATGAGAGGTCTCTCAACCTAGGGAGCACGGAGTGATGGGTAGCTGTAACAAGCTGTAACAATGTCTCCTCTTGAATAGACGGTGATCATTGGCTCCTACATGATCGCACATGGCTTCTTCAGCGTCTACGGCATGTGTGTGGACACATTGTTCCTCTGTTTCTGTGAGTGACCCCTTTACCTCAGCCCACCAGGGGCCCTGACCCCCTTCTCCCCACTGGACAAGGAATCCCCCCACCCCCATGAAAGCGCCATGGTCACCCCGAGTTCCCGGGGTCCCGGATGTCCCTTCTACTAGGCCCTGCATGCCTTTCTGCTTCCCACTGTGCTCCCAGCTAACTGCTCCCCCTCCTCCTCCTGAGCCGGAGCCGGAACACTCTCCCCGGGTCTTTGGCTTTGAGATCTCTGGCTTTGTTGGGAATTAGAGCAGGGCCCATGGCTGCCACTAACTCTGGTCTCCGCGTGTCTTCTCCACCCCTTTCCTCTCCCCACGCCTGCTGGCTTCTTCCCTGTTTCCCTCTGCCCCCTTTCCCGCCCCCTCCTTTCCTGCCACCCCGTTTTTCACCCCCTGCTGGTTCCTGGGGGGGCCCAGGTGAGGACCTTGAGAGGAATGACGGCTCTCAGGAGCGACCCTACTTCATGTCGCCCGAGCTGAGAGACATCCTGTTGAAGGGGAGTTCGCAGGCGGGCAAGCAGGAGGATGTTGAGGAGGAGGAATAGAGTGAGGGAGACTGGCAAGCGGGCCGGGGGCCTCTGGAGACCGGGTTTGTGCATGTGATGGGGCTTCCTTGACTGGGAACGCGGGGCTCCCGTAGTCATTGCCTACCCCTCCCTCTCTTTGCCTGCCCCTGAGCCACGCCCCAGCCCCTCACTGGGGGTTCTAGGCAGGGGCTCCACCCCAACTGTGCCTCTAGCCTTGTTTACTTTTTATTTGGGGACAGTGCCTCATTCTGTTTCCCAGGCTGGCCTTGGACTTACTGTAAACGCAGGCCTTGAGCCTGGAGTTGTCTCAGCCTCGTAAACACCTTGGTAACGGCCTTGGCTGCCACGCCCTGCTCTCCCGGTTGCTTCCTAACCCGAGGCTTCTCCGTAGCCCTCTCTGTTCCCTTCCCTGTTCCCCATCCCCACCCCTGACTGTCGGCTCCTGCTCATGGCGCCCGTTCTGGGGCTCTGTCCACAGTGGAGGACCTGGAGAGAAACGACGGTTCCGCTGAGAGGCCTTACTTCATGTCTTCCACTCTCAAGAAACTCTTGAATAAAACCAACAGGAAGGTAGCAGAATCCTAAAGACATCTGCCTCTCGGCCCTCTCAGGAAGCTGTGATCCGGTGCTTGCTAAGCGGCTGGCTCAGAGCCCCCAGCTCATCGGACTTTGCCTAAAGTCACATCACTGCCTCTCTGCCACCCTCCCTGAATTCTCATTTCCAAGGACCCAGAGGATTTGGGGCATCTCTTTCCTATGCCCAAGGGCACTTGGGAGTTTTCAGTGGAGCCCTGGGAGGTGGGACAGCGTGGGTCCCTCCAGTCCTCAGTGGCTCAGATGGTGCCAACATAGTAAAGTAACTTGAAGTCGAGGGTGGGAGATGGCCTCGGGATGTCTGCAGCAAGCTTCTTTGTACTTCCGGCGCCCCTTCCAGCGGAGAGGGAAAGACTGGATGAAAGAGCCCCTGCAAGTGGGCCCCGTGAACCCCAGCTCCAAGCCCTGCCTGCCCCAGCTGGGACAGGGTTGGATCTCCGTGGCGGCTGATTCAGCCCAAGGGCCAACAGATGCATTTCTCATTCTTACTACTTTTTAATATAGACTACAGTAAGGGTCTGTCTGCTTTTGGTCCACCAGGCTCCACGGCTGGATGGGGCCACCGAGTGCCTTCATTTGTAACCCCACCTCCAGCCGGGGGCGCTGGGGTCCCAGGAAGGAGGAGCACACACCCAGAACTGAAGGAATCTTCCTGATAGAGAGTCAGTGTGGGGGGAGGGCCTGCTGCAGGGAGCGAGAGTGGTTGGAGGTGGTTGTGGGGAGCAGGCCTCTGGGGTCAGGTCCTCCATTAAGTGGCTAATGGCTTCTTAATGGAAACCTGAGGCTCCCGGTCCAAGCTGGAGAGTGAATGAGGAAGGGCCTGTGCTCTGGGCCAGGAAGCCACACTGCTGTCTTTGTAAGAGGAACGAAGCTCAAGTTCACCCAAGGGATGAGATGGGTGTGCTGTGTTCCGAGCTGACTAGGCCCACTTTGTTCTTTCACCTGACACTAGAATCTTTTTGCCAAACTTCTTGACCTTGGGAGCCAGGTGACTGAGCCTCCACTTCTCAAGCTCAGACCTTCCCCTCACCCCTACTGTGCCTGTCAGTGAGATGCCAGACTCTTGGGAACAGAGCCCAGCCTGGGGTCCCTCAGGTTCCTGTGCCTGCCTTGTGTGTGCCATCCCACTCAGCCTTGTCCTGTGTGCCCAGCCCTGTGCTTAGATCACTGCATTCCAACCATCTAATAAAGTGCCTCTCGTACAGACCCAGACCTGGTGTGTTTGTACTGGGAATGTGGGAAGCTGCTGGGAGCCAGGGCATGCGGTGCGCTGGGCATCTCTGAGCTGTGGCGGTTTGCTCAGGGAAGAGGAGGGACCAGAACCCAGCCTTGCTTAATCTCACCTCCAGAGCCGCCTCTGCGGCTTCTGTGAGGACTCCTGTAGGTCCCTAAGGAACAAAAGGTTCTGATTAGAAACTGTGAGGACTCCTGTAGGTCCCTAAGGAACAAGGTTCTGATTAGAAACTGACCAGGAGAGGGGAGGAACAGCCTCTTGCTTCCCACCTCCTCCTCCTCCTCCTCCCTCAGTAACTTCCCTGGACACAGTCACCTTGCCCTGTACCTAGAGTCTCACAGTTGAGGAGAGCTGCTTTTATTTCTTAATTTACGTGTGTGTCTGTGAACGTATTCCATGTGCATGCAGTTGCTCATGGAGGTCAGAAGAGGGTGTTGGAGCCCTTGGTGCTGAACTTAACCATGGTCAAGAGCCTCATGTGGGTGCTCCTCTGCAAGAGCAGGACGTGTTTATTGTTTATTTTTTGTGTGCGTTTGGGTGTTTTGCCTGCACGAGGTGTGTGCCTCCTTGGTCTTGGAGACCAGAAGAGGGTTGTGGGTCCTCTGGAATTATAGACAGTTGTGAGCCCTAAAAAAATGTTTGTTTTTGTTTGTTTGTTTGTTTGTTTCTAAAGCTGCAAGCTGAGAGGGTGTGGAGCTGGAGAGGTGGCTCAGCTGTTAAGAGCACTGGCTGCTCTTCAGAAGGACCTGGGTTCAATGCCCGCTCCCCAAATGGCACTACACATGTACAATAGTTAAACAAACAAAACGAAACTACAGGACTGGAGAGATGGCTGGGGGTTATGAGTGTATTCTGCTCTCATAGAGGACCTGGTTTGGTTCCCAGTATCCTTGGCAGGTAACTCACAACCTCCTATAACTTTAGCTCCAGGGAATGTGACACCCGCTGGTTTTCATGGACACAGGCACATATCCACATGCAGATCCAAACACAAGTAATTTTAAGAAATACTATTTTAAATTCGAAAAATCTATGTGTATGGGTGTCTCCATATGATGTCTGTGTAGCAAGTACATAGTTGTTGCCTGCAGGGGCCAGAAAGGGCATCATATCCCCGGGGACTGGATTACAGATGGCTGTGAGTCACCATGTGGGTGCTGGGAATTAAACCACATCCTCTGGAAGAGCAGCCAGTGCTCTTAACCAATGAACTATCTCTCCAGCACCTTACATTTATTTACATTTATTATATGTGGGGGGGGGGTTGTGTGTGTGTGTGTGTGTGTGTGTGTGTGTGTGTGTGTGTGTATTTTTGGTTTTTCCAGTGTTTCAAGCCCTGGCTGTCCTGGAACTCACTCCGTAGACCAGGCTGGCCTCAAACTCACAGAGATCCACCTTAAAGGAGTGCGCCAAACTACCTGACTACATTTATTCTGTGTGTGTGTCTGTGTGTGTGTGTGTGTGTCTGTGTGTGTGTGTGTGTCTGTGTGTGTGTTGTGTGTGTGTCTGTGTCTGTGTGTCTGTGTGTGTCCTCGGGTTCAGCAGCAAATCCTTCAGCCACTAAGCCAGCTTTCCTTGAGCATGGCCTGGTTTGGGTCGGTCTGGCTGCCAGACGGCAGGAATACTGCTGCCCCCTGGTGTCTGATTTTGTTACTGCTGCTAGCCAATTGATAGGCTCCTGTAAAATCTATCAACGGCTGCCATCAGCTGTCTCTGTCTTTTTTAGATTTATTTATTACATATACAGTATTCTGTCTGCATGTATCCCTGCAGGCCAGAAGAGGGCGCCAGATCTCATTATAGATGGTTGTGAGCCACCATGTGGTTGCTGGGAATTGAACTCAGGACCTCTGGAAGAGCAGCCAGTGCTCTTAACCACTGAGCCATCTCTCCAGCCCCCTGTTTGTTTGTTTTTCGAGACAGGGTCTCTCTGTGTAGCTTTGTGCCTTTCCTGGAACTTGCTTTGTAGACCAGGCTGGCCTCAAACTCACAGAGATCCACCTGCCTCTGCCTCCCGAGTGCTGGGATTAAAGGCGTGGCCACCACCGCCCGGCTGTGTCTTCCTTTTCAGTACAGAGTATTGTGTTGAACAGGACCTTTGCTCATGCCAGGCAAATGTCTTACCACTCAGTCATATATCCAGCCCCATCTTTTTTTTTTTTTGGGGGGGGGGGGAGAGGCAGTGTCTCATGTAGCCCAGGATGGCTTCTGATTCAATATGTAGCTGAAGACAACCTTGAACTTCTGACTCTCCTGCCTCTGTCATTCCAGCAGTGGGATGGCAGGCCTGTGACACCACGCTGCATTTACATGATGCTGGCATTAAAACCAGGGCTGGGTGTATGCTGGGTGAGCACATCACCAGCCCTCCTTTTTGAATATTTCTTTAATTTAAAATTTACCATGACTCCAGCCCACCCCACGCCCCTTTTAAAAACATTTTTGAGACAGGGTCTCACTATGTAGATCAGGCTGGCCTCAAACTCACAGAGACCCACCTGCCTTTGCCTCCTGAACTCTGGGATTAAAGGTGTGTACCAATACTCCCAGCCCCTAATTATTTTTGGAAATGGGGTCTACCTAGGTAGCCCAAGGTGGCCTGAAACTTACTAAGTAGGCCAGGTTGGCCTTGAACTTACAATCCTAGTTCAGGCCCCCTAGTGGATGATTACAGTCACAGTCCATCACTCTGGCTTTAGATCGTTTTTAAGAATGGCTGTGGGGGCCGAGGAGAGGGCTCAGGGCTGAGAGTGCGGGCTGCTCTCGCAGAGCAGCCAGGTTTGGTTCTCCGCACCCACGCGGTGGCTCACAACCACCAGTAACTCCAGCTCCGCGGCATTGGATGTCTTCTTCCATGTTCCTCTGGAACCCCGCAGGCACATGGTGCACAAACATACATTCAGGTAAAACGCCCATACGTACAAAATACAATATAATATAAAATATAATTGTTATGCACAGGTCGCAGGGACTCCCAAAAACCACCACGGAGACTGAATCCTGCATGTAAAAGCAAAGAACCTTTATTTTTCAAGCTCCGGGGCTTGATCTCTCTGTCTGTCAACACAGCACTGAGATCAGAGAGCCCTGAACAGACTGAGAGACCAGAGCCCAGGTGGGGTGGGGGTTTTTATCATAGCGGAGGTTGGGGTGAGGGGATTTCCAGGGTTCAGGACCCCGATTGGCTGACGTTTGTCTAGGGTACAGGCAATGTTTGGAATGTCAGGTATTTCCCCTTAGATGCAGGCCCCACTGGCGGGTCAGCTTATGGCTTTTCCTGGGTCCAGGTGTTGCCTGCCAGAAGCTGTGTCTGGGCCTCTAAGCCTGTCATGGCAGCTGTGTGGTCAAGCTGTTTGGGGCCCCCCACATCTGCCTTCCACAAATACATGAGCAAAGGAGAGGAGACAGTAGCAGACCTGGCCCTGGGTTTGAGTCCATCTTCAGTATTTAAAAAAAAAAAAAAAAAAACAGAGTAAGGTCATTAGGTCACTAGCCATTATTGAAGGGTGAGGGGATGATGGGAGTCTTGGGAGGAAAGCTCCAGCAATCATCTAGTTGTCTGGGAGACATGCATGGCTTGGGAGAAGGAATGCTGGAATGATTGTTTGCCTGTGTGTTCCCCCAGTTCCTTCAAAAGCAGCATGTCCATGAGGGCCGGCTGGGTGGGATGCTGAGGGGCTGTGCTGAGACTCGAAGAGCCATCTCCTGAGATGGAGATCCCAGGGGCCTGCTCTCCAGCTCCTTTTCTCAGTGATGGAGATGGAAGCCAAGAGCTCCATTACGTCGTCAACCATTTTGACATTTGTGACTCTGGTGCAGAAAGAAACTTCAGAACTAATTGGTTTATGATGAATCGGAGAGTTTTATCAAAGTGTTTTTATTTTTATTTATTTTTTAATTTTTTTTTCTAGACAGGGTTTCTCTGTGTAGCCCCGATTATACTGGAACTCACTCTGTAGACCAGGCTGGACTTGAGATCTGCCTGCCTCTGCCTCTGCCTCCTGAATTCTGGGATTAATTTTTAATTTTGTGAGTTTCTTTTCTTTTTTGAGTTTCATTTATATGTGTGTCTTTGCCTGTGTTTTGGGAATCTTTCTGGGTTTGTTTGTTTGTTTTGTTTTTTTGTTTTTCGAGACAGCGTTTCTCTGTGTAGTTTTGGAGCCTGTCCTGGATCTCACTCTTTAGACCAGGCTGGGCTGGAACTCACAGAGATCCACCTGGTTCTGTCTCCCAGGTGCTGGGATTAAAGGCGTGCACCACCTCCACCCGGCTTAGGAATCTTTCTGGAATAAGCACTCTGACGCCAAAGGGAATGGAGGACAGATGTCACGGGTGGACCAAAGCCAGGATGCCCCTGAAAGGCCTGGGTCCTGAATCCAGTCTGTGTTCTCATTTTATTCTCTGAAACCAGATATGGGTGGGCAAGCAAGTGGCATTTTATAAGAGCCTGCTTGGCGGGCAGCAGGCTGGAGCGGGCAGCAGCTTGGCAAGGGCAAAGACCCATTGTTTCAGCTATTCCCAGGTCATTCTGTCCAGGTAGCAAGTGAAGTCGGCTGGGATCCAGCTCCAGCAGACTTCAAGTCCCAAAGAGGAGGTGTGGAGTCGGCAAAGGGACGAGGCAACGGACTTGAAAAAATTGTATTCTGTAATTGCACAGTAGTTTAGCCACAGGCAAAATTGAGAGCAGATTTAATGTTTTATAGCATTTTCCCTGAGACAAAAGCACTAAGCTCAGTCGGGCGGTGGTGGCCACGCCTTTAATCCCAGCACTGGGGAGGCAGAGGCAGGCAGATCTCTGTGAGTTCGAGGCCAGCCTGGGCTACAGAGTGAGGTCCAAGAAAGGCGCAAAGCTACACAGAGAAACCCTGTCTCAAAAACCAAAAAAAAAAAAAAAAAAAAAAGCAGTAAGTTCAGCAAGTATTTATATGCCTATTGTTTTCTAAGTTCAGTAACTCCACCAGGCATCCTTTACATCAATGGAAGGGTCACAAGTTCCTTCTGCCAGAGATAAGGAGAACTGCTGCTTTTAGCAAGCAGGAGCTTTCTTCAATTCCCTGAGGGAATGGAAGCCCTTATCCAAATGCCTGACCTTTGGAAAAGGATTTCTTCTGGGGACCAGACACTCCAGTACAGTTTAAGAGCAATTTTCAGTCCTCGAGAGGCACGACGCAGCATTTATGCAGCATCTGCGCCCTGTAGGATCCTAAGCACTGAGCTGTTTCCGAGTTTTGCTCCTTTGTCTTAGTCTTACTAAATGGGCCTGTTCCACTCGTACGCTCCCAAAAGAGAAGGTCCTGGTGCCTCGCTCTTTTCCCATGCTAGGGCACCATTCTGACTCCTCTACACTTGTTAACTGAACTTTTTGCCCTTTAATGGCCTCAGGCTGTGCATCTGGATGGCAGACGTTTCACCATTGGGGTCCGGTGTGTCCAGTGAATCCATCTCTAACTTTCCTGTTCTTGGTGTGATCAGGAGGGCACAGTGGTATTGCTCTGTGCCAAGTCAGCACACCGTACGCTTCCACGTAGTGGGGACTTTTTCCAAAGAATTGTTTGGTGTAAACAGGCTGCCATTTTATACATTTCATCCTTCAAAGCCCACACAGAATTTCCCAAGGGAAAAGGCATAAGAGAATTCCCACAGCACATAGTGAGAATCATTAAAAATGATAGCAAGAAGAGAGGGAGGAGGGATTGTAGGAGCAAAGGTGCTCAAGATCGTGATAGGGAACCCACAGAGACAGCTGACCTGAGCTAGTGGGAGCTCACAGACTCTGGACCGACAGCTCGGGAGCCTGCATGGGACCGAGCTAGGCCCTCGGCATGTGGGTGACAGTTGTGTAGCCTGGTCTGTTTGTGAGGCCCCTGGCAGTGGGATCAGGAGCTAGTGCACGGAACCTATTCCCCATGCTGGGATGCCTCAACCAGACTTGATGCAGGGGGAGGAGCTTGGTCCTGCCTCCACGTGATATGCCATGCTTTATTGACTCCCATGGGAGGCCTGCCCCTTGCTGAAGGAGGAGGAGTGGATGGAGGTGGGAACTAAAGAAGGGAATGGGAAGAGGAGGGAGGAGAAACTGTGGTCGGTATGCAAAATGAAAAAATTTAATAAAAAATGCTTGATATAAAAAAAGGAAGTTCAGCTATTAACCTTTAAAAAAATGAAAGTAAAAGGTGCTGGAGGATTGTGATCTGCGATGCTAAAATGCTGGAACTTTGTCCAGCAGCACTAGCTGCCATATGGTCCATGCCAGAAGTCATGCTTGGCAAATAGACAGTACAAGTAGTTGTGGGGTGCATCGTGTAGTGCAGGTAGGGTGAAGAAAGAAGGCACTCCAAGATATTATTTATTTATTTATTTGTTTTTGGTTTTTCAAGATAGGGTTTCTCTGTGTAGCTTTGGAGCCTGTCCTGGATCTGGCTCTGTAGCCCAGGCTGGCCTCGAACTCACAGAGATCCGCCTGCCTCTGCCTCCCGAGTGCTGGGATTAAAGGCGTGCGCCACCACCGCCCAGCCCAAGATGAAATTTTAAGGCCCATGTGGCAGCAGAAAGGTCCAGCCTCTTCTGATGGACTGAACCCCAAACAGCCGTACAAAGGCGTATTTATTGAAAGTTACACGGAGTATTTCCTCATACCAAGGTCCCTAATCTAATTTACATGTCTTTCTAAAGGAGAGCATCACAGGCCCACAGGACTCCAGTCCTTTATGGTGTGTTGTTTGCAATACACAATAGTACAAGAGCCTCAGGTGTGCCTGCGACGTCTTGTGACCAAAGTCATGGCTGGCTGCACAGCCCTTTCAGCAAAACAATCACTGTTTCTACAGGATTCTTCAAGGTCAAAGTACTTTTAAAAACAGCTACTCATCCTAATACCTACCCCGATACAAGGACTCTGTTAAATTCCTACAACAAGCAGTGCTTAAGTGAATCACTAAATAAATCACTAAATCAGCATCTAATGATTTGTTTTCTGCCTTGTTCTGTTGTATTCCTCCACTTCACCGTCACAGCACCTCATGAACCTATTCTGAAGAGTGTGTTAGCACTCCTGGAGTATCATCTGCATTCTATTCCACTGGCTGCCTTCTGTACCTCTAGCATTAATCCTTTTAAATAGCTTTGGGCATTTCTCTCATACTATTCCTGACTGGTTTGCATAAAAACAGCATTTCTCATTAAAAACCATGGGTATGCCTCCCTTTCCAGTGGTAATAAGTCTAATTCTCTATGGTTTTGTAGAGTGAAGTTTCCTGTCCTGACTGCCTGCTCCCAAATAACTGACTCATAGACAATATAAATGTTTGACCAATAGCCCAGGCTTGTTACTATCTAGCTCTTACAACTTAACCCATTTCTATTCATCTATGTGCTGCCCTGAGGCTCATGGCTTTTATCTCTATCCTGTTTGTGTGTCCAATTGTTCTCCATCTGGCTGGTGACTCCTCTGACTCTGCCCTTCCTCATTCCATCATTCTGTTCGACTTCCCCACCTAACTTTATCCTGTTCAGCTATTGGCCAGTCAGCGTATTTATTAAACAAATCATAGTGACATATATTCACAGTGTACAGAAGGATTATTCCACAGCAGGTTTTGGAAGACCATTTCTGTCAATGACGTCATCTGATTCTGAAGAATAACTATGCTTTCTTACTTTCCTGAATAAGAGTTTTGCAGGCAAATGGATGGAACTAGAAAAAATCATCCTAGTGAGGTAACCCAAACCCAGAAAGACAGTCATTGTATGTACTCACTCATAAGTGGATTCTAGATATAAAATAAAGAACAATCAGACCACAACCCATAGAACCATGGAGGCTATATATATATAGTATGGAGGTCCCTAGGACGACTGTGGCTTATAATAAATTTCGGTTTTACTCAATTATTAAAAAAAAAAAAATAGCTGGGCGGTGGTGGCAACACACCTTTAATCCCAGCACTCGGGAGGCAGAGCCAGGCGGATCTCTGTGAGTTCGGGGCCAGTCTGGGCTACCAAGTGAGTTCCAGGAAAGGCGCAAAGCTACACAGAGAAACCCTGTCTCGAAAAACAAACAAACAAACAAACAAAAAAGAGTTAAACAAAAGTTTTTCTTGATCTGGGTAGAGAGCTGGCTACGCTGGATCTGTTGGATGCCAACTGCAGGAGCATTGGTGCCATGGAGCCTGTCAAGGCCATTCCTAGCTGGACTGGTAAAAGTACAGGAACTTACTTTTCTTTCTTTTTTGGTTTTTTGAGACAAGGTTTCACTGTGTAGCCTTGGAGAATTTTCTTACCTCTTGACTCTGAGGGGTGTAAGTACTGCTGACCTCACTTCCTGGAAGCATATCTAAGTCAGGGGCCAAGAGTCTGGTCTGCATCTGTCTCCTAGGGAGCAGGTGTCCATGTCAAGGGCCAAGAGTCCAGTCTGCATCTGTCTCCAGGGAGCAGTTGTCCTTGTCTGGGACCAAGAGTGTAGTCTGCATCTGTCTCCCAGGGAGCAGTTGTCCTTGTCTGGGACCAAGAGTGTAGTCTGCATCTGTCTCCCAGGGAGCAGGTGTCCTTGTCTGGGACCAAGAGTGTAGTCTGCATCTGTCTCCCAGGGAGCAGGTGTCCTTATTATTTTTCCAGGTTTTCCCCTGTAAGGCCCTTTGTGGCCTTAACCCCTTGACCCTCTGCAGAAGCTCCCTACAGGCCCCTTTCATGGTGAAGTTCACATGTGACCAGTATTTAAGATAGTTCCCCCCACAATTGTTCTTTTGTCCTCTGGCCACTCGCCCCACAGGCTGTCACTAGCTGGGGCCGTCTTCAAAAGGAATCGCAGTCTGCTGTGCTGGTGTGGGCAGTTCCACCCATCACAGAATGATGGCATCCTAGGGATGAGCTGTGGCTGGCCTGTCCTCATCAACACCACCGGAAGGGCACGACAGAACCCCTGTGGGGGCAGTTGCTTATATTGGTGGGTTTCTAGGAATTGGAGTTGTCCTGGGACAAAGTTGCTCTCCAGACTGCTTCATGTGACAGAATCTGAGAGGCTGATTAGGGCTGTCTGGACTTGCATCTGGAGGACCAGGAAGGATATCAGGAGTCAGAGTAGGAGGTGAGCTGTCATCCCCATTCTGAGGTCATTTTGAGATGGTCAGTTCAGATGCTAATCTTGGCTGGCTCTCCTGGCCCACCCCTGGGCCACAGCAACCTTGACTTGGGTGTGGTGTACCCACAGCTTGATCCCTGCAACATTAAGGGCTGAGGGAGTGGGCAAATTTTGTACAGTGTCATCCAAATCTTTCAAGAACTCTAGAGGTGGGTGTACCCACACTCTTGGAGGTCCCCTGAGTCCTTTGGGAGCAGTGCATAGAGGTGGGGGCCAAACACAGTCTCAAAATGTACCCTTAAGAAGACAAGTGACAAGAGATCCTCCTGCCTCTGCTTCCTGAGCACTGGGATTAAAGGTGTGCGCCACCACCATCTATCTGGCTCAATGTTGTTGTTGTTTTTGGTTTTTCGAGACAGGGTTTCTCTGCATAGCTTTGCGCCTTTCCTGGAACTCACTCTGTAGACCAGGCTGGCCTCGAACTCACAGAGATCTGCCTACCTCTGCCTCCCGAGTGCTGGATTAAAGGCATGTGCCACCACCACTCGACCGCTCAGTGCTATTTTCTAAAGTCCTATTTATTCTGTCAACTTGGCATGAAGATGAAAGGTAGATACCGTGTGTGCGGGTTCCAAGTTAATCCTCTGTGTGGGTAGCAAAGACTTCTACCTCTAAAAAGCGCACATCACAACCAGCAAGCATTGGTACTCTCTGCTAATGGAGTGTCAGTAAAGTCCACTTCTAGATATTCAAATAGGTAGGACACCTGGTTTTGTGTCAGCAGGGGCCTTGGGTCTCTGCTTGGGATTGTTCCCAAGCACACTGCAGACATGTGTTGCTAGCTTGTTAGGCCAGTGTTGCAACCTCAGGACCACCAAGTACCTTTGTAACAATTCTTGTTGGGAAGCTTTTCCAGATGGGTTGTTTCATGAGCTTGCCAGACTAGGTGGAGAGCAGTCTTCTCTGGAATTATTGTCTTCTGTCTGTGGTCATCAGCCAGCTCTCCTGGTTTTCAGGAGCCCCTTTGTGGGTTGCTCTTTTTCTTTCTTTTGGCTTCTATGAGGGGGCTCTGGGAGCAGCAGGAGTATAAACATACTTTCTGGGGAGGGCGTAACAGAGGAGACTGCAGGGTTGTATGTTCATGGACTAGACCTTGGCCCTTTGTGTGTGCCTGGCAGAGCACCAGAGCCAACAGCCATGGTGTGTGTGTGTGTGTGTGTGTGTGTGTGTGTGTGTGTGTGTGTGTGTGTTAGAGACAGGCAGCTTCTAGGAGCTTGAGGATTTGGTCTCTGTGTTAATTTCGTTGCTCCCGGAGGTAAGCAGCTAGCTCCCTTTCTCCACATGCAGCTGCGTGAGTCTCGTGGTGTTAGGGCCCTTGTGTGGGCATCAGTTCCCAGCAGGAAAAAGTTTCCTATCCAAATTGGGAAGCAGATCATTCTTTCAGTTTGGCCATGGGAAGGAAATCTCTTATCGTTTCTCTGCAGTCATGGAGGGGTTCTCCCTTCTCTTCAGGCAAGCATGTGACTGAATTTAAGTCCTAGAAATGTTGCCATGTCCTCTTGGATGAGTGGAGAGCCCGGCATTTCCCTCAGTGGCAGGGTGGATGCTACTGAGCCGACAGCATCAGGAGGTCTTGTGATGGCTGTGGTGCCTACCCGTGGTGCGGACAATTGGAGCTTGCAGGGAGGCAACACTGTGGGTCAAATCATCCCCTTGGCCACTGGAAGGGGACCCCAGAATCCTGTTGGGGTGTACTCTTTCCAGTTCCAAAGACTTCCAGTGTGCTGAGAGATGCAGAGCATCAGCCTCTTTTGACCAATGTGGTCTGGTAAAGATCTCGCTGGGGTCTCTAGAAATGTTGTAGGAATCTTTCTGGAATCAGTACTCCAAAACCAATGAGAGTGGAAGAGAGGAGAAATCATCAGTGGACTAAAGCCAGGAGGATGTTCCTGAAAGGCTTCAGTGCTGGGGCCAGTTTGCATTCTCATTTTCTGTTTTAAAAACCACAAGGTGCCAGGCGGTGGTGGCGCACGCCTTTAATCCCAGCACTCAGGAGGCAGAGCCAGGCGGATCTCTGTGAGTTTGAGGCCAGCCTGGGCTACCAAGTGAGCTCCAGGAAAGGCGCAAAGCTACACAGAGAAACCCTGTCTCGAAACCCCCCAAAAAAAAAAAAAAGAAAAAGAAAAACAAAAAACAAAAAACAAACAAACAAACAAAAAAAACACAAGGTGGGGCAGGGAGACAGAGAAAGCCATGTGACAGCAGGTTGTTAGGGGCAACAAGCTATTGTCCTGCCCTTTCTCCAGGCCTTTCTGCTCCAGCTGGTGTGTGAAGTCACGTTTGGCAAACTGGCAGTGCAAGCAGTGCTCTGAGTAGATCACCGAGTAAGTCAATAAACCGGTGTTTACTATTGGGTCTTTCCTGCTTGCTTCTACTTCGCCTGCAAGTGTGTCTATGCACCAGGTGCATGCCTGGTGCCTGAGGTCAGAAGACGGTGTTGGATGGCCTGGCACTGCCATTACAGGCCACTGTAAGCTGCCGTTTAGGAGCTGTAATCTAACCCAGTCCCCGTCAAGGGTAAAGAGTGCTTTTAACTGCTGAACGCTTTCTCTGGCCCCAAAGTGTTGTGGCTCTTGTTTTTAGACTGGGTCTCACTATGTAGCCCTGACTGACCTTGAACTTAGAGATTTGCAGGCTTCTGCCTCCTAAGTGCTGGGATTGAAGGCTTTAATGTCTATACCTAGCTAAAGATGTATTAAATTTTACTTTATTTTCATTAATTTACGTATGTTTGTTTGTTTGCACCTGTAGAGGCCAGAAGAAGACAACAGAAGAGAATTTGAGTTACAGGCAGTTGTGAGTGTATTGATTTGGGTGCTGGGAACTAAATTTAGGTCCAGTCCCTATTAAAGATATACACACATACATACACATACAGGGTTTTTCTGTGAAACAGCCCTGGCTCTCCTGGAATTCACTCTGTAGACCAGGCTGGCCTCGAACTCACAGAGATCCACCTGCCTCTGCCTCCTGAGTGCTGGGATTAAAGGCATGCATCACCCTTGCCAAGCACTAAAGATAATTTAATATGGGCTTAAGCAAAGAACTGGCAGGTAAAGCTCCCCAGTGAGAATTTCCTCCAAGCACCCAAGGACTAATAAGGAACTGAACACAGGTCCTCTGCCAGAGTAACAGGTGCTTTTTTTTTTTTTGGTTTTTCGAGACAGGGTTTCTCTGTGTAGCTTTGCGCCTTTCCTGGGACTCACTTGGTAGCCCAGGCTGGCCTCGAACTCACAGAGATCCGCTTGCCTCTGCCTCCCGAGTGCTGGGATTAAAGGCGGGTGGCGGCGGCGGGCGCCACACCCCAGGAAGTAAACCAATACAAAGTAAAAAGAATGTTTCAGTACCACACTCAGCACAAACTTGCCTTTCAAAGCCAGGCGCACTGGCTCGGCTCCTTTAGCCTAGGCATTGGACACATAAGCCTGGGTAAGAGAGAGACAGGTCTTGAAAGAAAGAAAAGGGAGGGGCTTTTGAGATGAGTCAGTGGGTAAGAGTGCTTGTTGTCCAGCCTGGATTTGATCTCCGGGACTCACATGGGGAAGGAGAGAACTGACTCTCACAAGTTGTGCTCTGTCTCCACTTGTGAGTGTACACACACACACACACACACACACACACACACACACACACACACAGGCACGAGATGGGCTGGAGAGATGGAGCGCTTGTTCTTGCTGAGCACTCAGGTTCGATTCCCAGCAGGCACGTGGCAGCTCACAACCATCTGTAACTCCAGTTCCAGTGACCTGACACCTCTTCGAACCCATGCTGCCTCCTGTGTGCATGTGGTGTACATACACACCCTTAGGTGCAACCCAGATGGACATAGAAAAGACAAAATGTAAACAGAAAAATTGCCATCTGAAAACTTGTTTAGATTTATTCCACGTGTCTGGGCATTTTGCTCGAGTGCATGTGTACTACATGTGTGTCTGGTGCTCACAGAAGTCAAAAGAAGGTACTGGATATCCTGGGTACTCTCCAGCTCTCAGTCATCTTTTTATTTTTTTGGTTTTTCAAGACAGGGTCTCTGTGTAGCTTTGGAGCCTGGTCTGGAATGTTGTGCCCAGATCGTGACCCCCAGAGAAACCAACGAGGACAAGCGTACCAGAATGCAAAAGCAAGGTTTATTTCTGCTACAAGTCATGACAGGGAACTCATCTCAACTCACTGGCAGTGAGGCAGGGAGGGGTGCTGCAGGCCGCAGGAAGATATGAGAACTCAGCTGGTTATGGTAAAGTCACTACCTGGAGGGATCAGGGAATTCCTCCAGAGGAAGCCAAATCCCAAGGAGTTTTTGGTGTTACTTGGCTTGTTATATATCAGCTGTCTTCTGTTATGAAAATCATATGTGCCTTCATAGTTTTCCCAATTGACTTTTCCCTATGAAGGGCTAACAGTGTGAACTGATCACTCCCTGGACATACACATTCCAGGTGTTTGGAGAACAGCCTCAGGAAAGGCTTTCTCTGGAATCAGACTCTCCCTTGGCCACTTTCAAGGATTAGCAGTAATAACAGTCCACATGCAAGTCTCCTGATTTAAGGTAATTCCACAAGGAGACACCACCTAGGTCAGGGGGACGTTAAGTAATAGCTTTACACAATTCAGCTCAGACCCTCCTTTCTTACAGCCTTACTAACTTTATAGACCTCTAACTACTTACCTAACCACTTCTAGGAATATTTAGATAACCTTCTGCGCTGACAGCTATGCTCAGCCAGAACCCCAGTTCAAGCCTCCCTGTAATTATCATCATTGGCAGCATCCGGCCAGGTCCATCCCCAGACGGAAGAAAGTACCTTATCAGAGATACCTCTGTACTCTCTAAGAACAGACTTAAGCATCCAGGCTACCTGTTTGAGAAGGCCTGGCGGATGTGCTAATTAAGCTTTACTTCCTCCTTTCCCAAACCTTACCTCTGGTTCCAGATCTCCCTTTAACTATCACCAGAGTCATCTAGCTGTACACAGGTTGCCTAGCGACTGAGCACACTTTGCCCCTCTCTGCAGAAAAAACAGCAGATAGCTTGGACACATAGGAGCCACAGAAAAAAAGAAGACAATTTTATTTTCTCCCATTGACCTAGCAACTTATAGATTCTTAACATTTTTTACCAATCACGTTTAAGAGTTTTATAGTTGAGCACATAAGATCCCTCTTCTTAGATATTACCTGAATTTAGCCTTTAGTTAATTCATTTCCCCATTGGTCATTTCCCTTTGGGGTTGCAAATGATAATTAACGGTTATTGTCTCTCAATGTGATTTTTATCACCCCTCTGTTTGACCCTGGAAGCCTAGCTTTATATACCAGGACTTCCAGGGCACAGGAGGACAGAGAAGAGAAAAGAGAATGGAAGAATTAGACGGGTAAGAACTTGAGAGGAACAAACTGAGATGGGAAGAACTAGATTGAAGGGCTAGAAGAGAGGACTAGAGGAACGAGATGGAAGATGAGGAAGAGCCAGATGGGGAAGTACTAGCTGGGTAAGAACAAGGTGAAAAGGACCTAGATAAGGCAGAGTTAAGAGAGAGAATTAAGATAGAATTTAAGAGGGAACAGTAGATAAATATAGAGAGAAATCAGGCAAGATAGGAGCCAGACATGAGAACAGAACTGAAGCTGTGTATAAAGGATGTTATGCCAGAGGAATTAAAGCAAGTGGACTATAGAGCTCAGTGTGCTGAGATTCTATTTCCTGAAAATAGTCCTCACCGTTAGTAGTTCTCTCTCCTGAGCCCCTGGGATGTATAATATTAAGGCTGGTCCCTCTAGTATTATATAAGAGAAAAGTTACTCTTTCTTGGGGAAGTT
This sequence comes from Peromyscus leucopus, assembly GCF_004664715.2. Taxonomy (NCBI): domain Eukaryota; kingdom Metazoa; phylum Chordata; class Mammalia; order Rodentia; family Cricetidae; genus Peromyscus; species Peromyscus leucopus. Next base: position 50,444,776 of record NC_051069.1, on the reverse strand, counting down.
AGTTTTTATAGGCAAAACCCACAAAATTTCTTAGAGGGGAGGGAGTTAGTATGGGTCCATCCTTGATTGGTCCAGTTTTTCCTGGGCCTGGACTTTGTCTTATTCTAGCTTATCTGTTTGTCCTGTCAGGAGTTTTACAACCCATCTCCAGGGTCTGGTCATGTTATCTCCGGAGGGCATCTCATGGTTAATCGGTTACCATCAGACATCCTGACTTTGTTCTTTTGAAAATACCTGACTTCATCCTCTCCAGGAAGAGGGAACTGACTCAGATTTGTTTATTTTTAAGATATCTCTTTCCTCAGCTCTTTTGGGTTTCTGGGGGAACTGTGTCTGGGTCTTTGGTGGGGGTCTTTCAGGAACTCACTCTGTAGCCCAGGCTGGCCTCTAACTCACAGAGATCCGCCTGCCTCTGCCTTCCAAGTGCTGGGATTAAAGGCGTGTGCCACCAGCATCTGGCCCCAGTCATCTTTATAGTTCTTATTTCTTTAAAGTGTGGAGTGGTGGTGTGTTGTGGAATATTAGTTGAAGATGCGTTTGTTACATTTGTTTATGCTGTGGAACATTTGTTTAATGATGCAAAGATGTGTTGCATTCTTTTATGTTGCATTTGTTTAACTGAACTTGTGTGACTTTGCTTGTTTAAAACACCTGATTGGTCTAATAAAGAGCTGAACGGCCAATAGCTGGGCAGGAGAGGGATGGGTGGGGCTGCCAAGCAGAAAGAATAAATAGAAGGAGAAAAAGAGAACAGGGAAGAGCGAGGAGAGGAGAGAAGCTGCTGAGGGCCAGCAACTCAGCCACACAGCCAGACATGGAATGAGAAGGAAAGAAAAGACATGCAGAAGTAGAGAAAGGTAAAAAGCCCAGAGGCAAAAGGTAGACAGGATAATTCAAGTTAAGAAAAGCTGGCTAGCTGGGCGGTGGTGGCGCACGCCTTTAATCCCAGCACTTGGGAGGCAGAGGCAGGCGGGTCTCTGTGAGTTCGAGGCCAGCCTGGGCTACCAAGTGAGTCCCAGGAAAGGCGCAAAGCTACACAGAGAAACCCTGTCTTGGAAAACCAAAAAAAAAAAAAAAAAAAAAAAAAAAAAAGAAAGAAAGAAAGAAAAGAAAAGAAAAGCTGGCTAGAAACAAGCCAAGCTAAGTAAGGCTGGGCATTCATAAAAAAGAATAAGGCTGGGCATCATAAAAAAGAATAAGTCTCCATGTATTTATTTGGGAGCTGGGTGGTGGCGCCCCCAAGAGCAAATAGTAAACAAAACAAACAACCCCCCCCAAAAAAAACAAAAAAACCAATAGTGCAGTTTGAACTCAGGACCGCAGGCATGTTAGGTCAATGTTCTACTGAACCACACATGTTAGGTCAGTGTTCTTCTATTGAACCACACATGTTAGGTCAGTGTTCTTCTGCTGAACCACACATGTTAGGTCAGTGTTCTTCTGCTGAACCACACATGTTAGGTCAGTGTTCTTCTGCTGAACCACACATGTTAGGTCAGTGTTCTTCTGCTGAACCACACATGTTAGGTCAGTGTTCTTCTGCTGAACCACACATGTTAGGTCAGTGTTCTTCTGCTGAACCACACATGTTAGGTCAGTGTTCTTCTGCTGAACCACACATGTTAGGTCAGTGTTCTACTGAACCACACATGTTAGGTCAGTGTTCTTCTACTGAACCACACATGTTAGGTCAGTGTTCTTCTACTGAGCCACACTTCTGAGCTTCTGCATTTAGTCATTTGAGTTAGCTCTCTACCATGGTCACCTTACATTTATAAATTCTACTAAAAGGGCAGGAAAGCGGTGAGCACAGAGTAGAAATGAACAAACAAATACACAATTACAAAAACCACCCCAAACCACCCGAACAAGCCGAGTGGTGGTGGTGCACACCTTTAATCCCAACACTCAGGAGGCAAAGGAAGATCTCTGTGAGTTCAATGTCCACAGATAAACCCTGTCTCAGGAAGCCAAAGAAAAAGAGAGAGAAAGAAAGAAAGAAAGAGAGAGAGAAAGAAAGAAGCACCCAAACAAACAACAAGAAGAGAACCATCATAGGACCTAAACACACCCAGATGGGGCAGATAGCTCAGCCAATATATTTGTTTGGTTTCTATTGCTGTGATTAAAAACACTGACTGAAGGCAACTTGGGGAGGAGAGGGTTTATTTGGTGTACAGGAGTCTGTTTGAGACAGGCTAAGGCAGGAACTCAACACAGGAACCCGGAGGCAGTGCCTGGATCAGAGAACAGGGCAGAAAGCTGCTCCCTGGCTTCCTTGGCTTGCTCAGCTACCTTTCTTATCCAGCCCAGGAGCACCTGCCTCGGGATGACAGTGCCCACAATGGGCTGGTCGATGACCAGTTAAGAAAATGCATCACAGACATGCATAGGCCAGTCTATGGAGGAATCCTCTATTGAAGTTCCCTCTTCCTAGGTGACTCGACGTTGTGTCAACTTGACAAAAAATCGCCAGCACGGTGGGTAAGGGCATGTGCTGCCATGCTGCCAGCCTCAAAAATATACAGAGTAGGCTTTCAGCTGACTATGGCATGCTATACTTGGAAGAAGCCGAGGGCCTTCCAGAGGTCAGGCTGAGGCTCAAGGAGCCTTGCTGATATTGGCTTTTGATTATCAGCCGTTTCCTACTATGAGTTTCTTGTGTGCTATTGTAGTTTTTCCATCATTTATTGGGCACCATTTCCTCTCTACTAAAGGAATATTTAGACAACCTTGTGTGCTGACAGCGATGCACAGCCAGAACCCCAGTTCAAGCCTCCCTGTAATTATCGTCATTGGCAGCATCTGGCCAGGTCCATCCCCAGACGGAAGAAAGTACCTTATCAGAGATACCTCTGTACTCTCTAAGAACAGACTTAAGCACCCAGGCTATTTTGAGAAGGCCTGGCAGATGTGCCAATTAAGCTTTACTTCCTCCTTTCCCAAACCTTACCTCCAGTTCCAGATCTCCTTTAACTATCACCAGAGGCATCTAGCTGTACACAGGTTGTCTAGCGACTGAGCACACTTTCCCCCACCCCGCAGAAAGATAGCTTGGACAGATAGGAGTCACAGGAAAAAAGAAGACAGTTTTATTTTCTCCCATTGACCTAGCAACTTATAGATTCTTAACATTTTTCTACCAATCATGTTTAAGAGTTTTATAGTTGAGCACATAAGATCCCTCTTCTTAGATATTACCTGAATTTAGCCTTTAGTTATTTCATTTCCCCATTGGTCATTTCCCTTTGGGGTTGCAAATGATAATTAACTGTTATTGCCCTTCTATGTGATTTTTTTTTTAATTTATTATATCTACAATGTTCTGTCTGCATGTATCCCTGCAGGCCAGAAGAGGGCGCCAGATCTCATTACAGATGGTTGTGAGCCACCATGTGGGTGCTGGGAATTGAACTCAGGACCTCTGGAAGAACAGCCAGTGCTCTTAACCTCTGAGCCAGTGCTCTTAACCTCTGAGCCATCTCTCCAGCCCCTCTATGTGATTCTTATCACCCCTCTGTTTGACCCTGGAAGCCTGACTTTGCACTGCCAAGGGATTACTGCTTGTAAGTGGAAGAACTAGATGGGTAAGAACTTGAGAGGAACAAACTGAGATGTGGAAGAACTAGATTGAAGGGCTAAAAGAGAATGGAAGATGAGGAAGAGCCAGTTGAGGAAGAACAAGAGGAGGAAGAAAAAGATGAGAGGAGATGGGAGAGGAGCTGATATGGGAAAGAACTAGATGGATGACAGTCTAGAAGGGACAGAGCTAGATGAAGGAATTAAGATAGAACTGGGGACAACTGATAAATGTAAAGAGAAATTGGGCAAGAAAGGAGCTAAATATGAGAACAGAGTATAAGCTTGTAGAGAGAAAATTGACAGAATAATAAAATGTATGGACTAAGGAATTACATGTACATAGATTCATTTCCTTTCTTCAAAGATTAATTATCAGCTGGTTGTAGATTCTTCCCGGACTCTGGGAGGGGACTATCGAGGGGCTGGACCCCCATAGTCCCCGATACTGCCAAGCCTGAGAAAGTGAGTTTGAGCCTTGGTGAAAGGTGAGACCTGAGCCGGGTGGTGGTGGTGGTGGTGGCGGGGGCGGCGGGGGCGCATGCCTTTAATTCCAGCACTCGGGAGGCAGAGGCAGGTGGATCTCTGTGAGTTCGAGACCAGCCTGGTCTACAGCCAGGTCTACAGCTTCACAGAGAAACCCTGTCTTGAAAAACCAAAAAAAAAAAAAAAAAAAAAAAAAGTGAGACTGGTACAACAAGTTGCCTTCTGACTTTCACATGAGCACACTATTTGTACACTCAAGTGCACACACACAATAAATAAATACATGTAATATAAAGCATTTCAAAGTCGATCTTTGTGAGTTTCATAGGGGTAGTGGGAGAAGTCTTTGCAGCTGAGAATAGTAACTGGAGTAACTGGAGTGTAGCTGTTCATGAAGGCAGACTAGGAGGACCAAAAGCAAAAGGGAGGGCATGTACAGCCGTGGTCACCAACGAGGACCGTGAGAGAAGGGGCAGAGAACGTTTATTAAGGGCAAGAGGCAAAGAGTGGCACATGGAGACCATAGTGAGCAGTGCCTGGACGGGATGATGCAGGAGGAGGGTGGCAAATGGCACCTAGATTTTCAGCATTTATAATGACCAGGGGGACATGGACGAGGAGGGTGAGGGAGCAGCTTGTCCCAGTGGCCAGCGCCTTAGGTAGGGTGGCTTGGGCCTTGACAGAGGTGCGCTTTTTATTTTATTTTTTTTTTGGTTTTTCGAGACAGGGTTTCTCTGTATAGCTTTGCGCCTTTCCTGGAACTCACTTGGTAGTTCAGGCTGGCCTCGAACTCACAGAGATCCACCTGCCTCTGCCTCCCGAGTGCTGGGATTAAAGGCATGGGCCACCATCACCCGACTGAGGTGTGCTTTTTTTGAGATTGGTTCTTTTTGTATGGTATACATGCGTTCACATGTTCCTTTGCGCACGTGGAGGCCAGAGTGTGTGTCTGGTGTTTTTATCACGTCTTTGCTCTGACTCACTAATCCCAGAGCTAAGTCAGCTGGGTGGGCTGGCTAAGGAGGTCCAAGAACTCCTCTGCCTCCACTTCCCCAGGCCTGCCTGGGTTTACAGGTGCGCACTATCATTGCTCTGTTTTTACATGCATACAGATAAGCAGCTGAGTTTCAAGAGGAAAAGGTAGAAGGAGATAGACCTCTGTTAAGGCCTCTGAACCTTATACATTGTGTGGCTACACACATACACACAGAGTCAGAGAGACACAGGCACTGAGAAGGACGGAGAGAATGATCTCACTAGTATCTGTCCGCAGAGCCTGGGAACGTGGCTCAGAGGTAAGAGCACTGGCTGCTCCTGTAAAGGACCCAAGTTCGATTCCCAACACCCACACGAAGGCTCACAACTCTCTTAACTCCAGTTCCAGAAGATTCAACACCCTCTTCTGACCTTCGGGCACCAGGCACACGTGTGATGCACAGACACACATGCAGTCAAAACACCCATACACATTAAGAAAAAATTCATCCGCAAACCAACCTCAGGAAAACCTCGTAGCCCACCACTTGGTGGCGCTGTCAGAACAGGCATGTCGTTTCAGACGGACCTCGTTTCCCTCCTGGGTCAGAAGCGGCTTAGGTCTGTCTGGTTGAGATCTCAAACCACTATAAATTTGATTTACACATTTTCCTTCAATTTCAGCCTTTGGGTGAGACATATCCAAGACCTGTAACCGAGTGAAAAAACAAAGTTGACACCAACTCGTGTTAACTATTATTTATTGGCATGACGGCAATAAATTCCTGTAGATACACAGGATATGAAGGAGGGGGACCTGGGTGGATGAGTTTTGTTCTTCCATATTTTGTCTGGAATGTGGCCTCTTATCTGTCTATCTATCTATCTGTCTATCTATCTATCATCTATCTATCTGTCTATCTATCCATCTATTTATTGTGTGTGGTACTGGGGTCCGACCCAGGGTCTCCTGACGTTAAGTGAGCACTCATCACCGAGGCAATGTATATAAACCCTCGGTAGCCTGGTGCCGTGGCCTCGTCTGGAATCCAGCTACATTAGTTCAAAGTCAGCCGGGGCATCCTAGCGAAACCGCTTATTTTAAAAGAGCAAAGAGGAGGCCGGGAGACGACTCGGCAGCCCGGAGATGTGAGTCTGAGCCCTCGGCCCGCGGTGAGGAGACCGGGATCAGTGCGATCGCCGCGCGCACGGGCCAGCTTCTCCGTCCACGGTCCCGCAACGTCCCGGCCGGAGCGGCAGGGCGCATGCGCACGCGTGCGACCTGGAGCAAAGGAAGGGCCGCCCCCTGCTCCATTGAGTCACATGATAACGGTCGCTTGGAAAAACCGCCATTGGAAAAAAACGAAACAGATGAGTCTCATCAGGTGATGCCGGTCTGCCAATAGGGGAAACGAGACAAGGAACAACAATAACAAAAAAATGTCCCTGTCACATGACGAAAGCGGGGGTCCAGCCACTGTCATGTGACTCAGCAAACCCGGGAGGACAGAGGCCGGGCACTGACGTCACACAGCCAGGCGCAGCCCCCGGGTCGGGGTCACGTGACGAGGCCCCGGCCCCTGGAGCACATTCCGTCCCGCCCGCCCCCTGGGGGCTGGGCCTAGGCCGGTCGCCCACGTGACGCGGGGGCGGGGCCCGGCCGGTCACGTGGTCCCGCACCTCCCCGGCGCGCGCCCGCCCGCCGCTCGCCCCCGGCCCCGGCTCCTCCTCCTCTTCTCGCCATTGCAGTTGGGACTGGAGCAGCCCCGGCGAAAACCGCGTGGCCTTTTTTTTTTTTTGGAGGGGGGGGGTGAAGACTCCGGACGGCCGGTGGCAGGAGGGCGGCGGCGGCCGAGGTCGAGGGCCCGGAACGCCGACCAGGTAAGCGGCAATGTGGCGTCTCCCGCCTCCGCCCCTCCCCCGCCCGTGCTCCCACTTGTCAGCGCAGGCTGGGCTGCGGCGACGCTGGTGACAGGGCCGCTGCCGCCCCGCCGGCCCTGTCCTCCGCTCGGATCTCCCGCTCCTCCGCGTCTCGCTCCTTCCTGCTCCTCCGGCCTCGCTCCCGCGCTCGGCCGTTATTCTCCCCCATTGTGCCGAGGAAACAAGATGGCGGCGGCAGTGCCCCTGTGCGCGCGCACCCGTTCTCCCCCTTCGTGGCCCCCTCGGCCAGGGCCGCGGCGCCGCTTTCGGGGGGTGCGCACGCACTGCGATGTCCCCCCCCTCCCCGGGCCGCTTACTTTCCCCTAGGCCCGGCTTTTGTCTGTTGCTTGGGCCCCGCGCACGCGCGCACGTGTTGGAGCACACACCCCCTCACATCCCGGGCCTCCCGGCGGGCGCCCCAGGGTCCATCCCCTTCCTTTAACCGCTTTCTCCCTTCGTCAAGCTACATCCCTGGCCTCCAGGAGCATGACAGGTTCATCCCAGTTCCCAAGGCGGGAAACATCTCTCCTTTGTCTCGGGCTCGGTCCTCTCCCTAGACCATCGTTGCGGGAAGCATTTATGGATTCACTGGGTCCTTAAAGCCCGGATCTGTAGGTTTCCTCCAGATCGAGACCCAAACTTAAGACCGTTTGAGTTTCTCGTCCTTTTAGCCCGGGTGGTTTTCATTGATGGTGTTTCTCGGTGGTTCAGGTTCTGCCCCCAGTCTCCAAAACGGTGATGGTGATTGGTGTCGGGGACTCTGATCTTCAGGATTGGCATGCTTGAAGTCTTTCGAACGGGCGTGCTTTACATTTTCTTTATTAAAGTAGGTGAGTGATGAGAATTCACCTTAGGTTATTCCACAATTCGGATAAGCCATTTGGAGTTTATAACGGTCTATTTGATTCCCCCATTACGAATCCAAACTGGGAAGAGTAAGCCATCTCTTAGTAAAATTGCTGGTAAGTTGCTGCTTAGGACACGTGGTGGATCAGCACAGAGGCTTTAGTTTCTGTCCGTGATATGCTTCGCTGTTGGGACTCGAGTATTCTGGAAGTATCTTTCTGGTTCAAAGTTGTGTTGTATTTAAAGTGTTCCGTATGATGATGTGTTTCAGAAAAAGAGGTGTTATTCAAAGTTAGGATTCGTGTTTAGGACTTCCCCAGTGTCTTTCCCGCAGGTTCTTGTGGATGGGACTTTGTGGACTGACCAGAGTTGTACCACACTGTTCTTTGAGTCAGTCACTCAGCCTGAGAATGAAGTGTGGGACACCACAGCCTCAAAAGAGAAAGGCCACTGGTAGATGCTGCTACTCTTGTCCAGTAGAGCTGAGAGGCTTTGCCCCTTAACGTGCATTGTGGGTAGCTCCTGGTCACTGAGACTTGTGAATGGCTTCTGTAGGCAATGTGTATTGGCTGGAAGTCTGCAGTCCAGATGGGAGGCTGGTCATGAGTGCGAGACTGGCTTTGGCAGCACTGGGTGCTGTATCAGCCTCTCTGCTGCTAGTGTGGGGATCCCCTCCTTAGGGAGCTGGAAAGTGCCTGATTGTTTTCAGTTTTTCTGATGGATACCTGTAAACAAAAGTTCTTTTGTCTCCTTTTAGTAGGTTTTCTAGACTAGTTTAACTGTGAATAAACTGTGCCATTACTTATTTTTCTCAAATTCTTCTGGTCTCAAAGTCTTACAAGAATACTTGCTAAAGTTTCTCACTCTTTTTTTTTTTCTTTTTGTTTGTTTGTTTTTTTGTTTTGTTTTGTTTTTGTTTTCCAGACAGGGTTTCTCTGTGTAGCCTTGGCTATCCTGGAACTCACTCTGTAGATCAGGCTGGCCTCGAACTACAGAGATCTTCTGCCTCTTATCTCCTGAGTGCTGGGATTAAAGGTGTGTTTTCACCACCGTCAGCTTTTCTTTCATTTTTGAAGTAGTGGCTCACTATGTAGCCCAGGCTGGCCTTGATTTTGGAATCCTTCTGCCTCAACCCAGGCTGGAATTATATTTGTATGCCACCACATCAGGGTCTCCACCATCCCCAGCATTTTGTTCTATGGAGAAGGCATCCAGGCATGGTGAGGATCAGTTGGAGGAGTAAGGTGTAGATGTGAGTTAGAAGAACATTTCTTTGGACAAGGTCCCTTTTAACCCTTGGAGATCCACCTGTCTCTGCTTATTGAGAGCTGGGATCAAAGGTGTGTATCATCACATGTGGCTAGAAGTTCTCTCTGAACTGGGACAGCTTTACCTGTGCTCTCACAAGGAAGTCCAGACTGGTTTCAAAGTGCTTTAAGCCGAGTGCTGGGATTACAGGCTGTGCCAGTATGCCTTTATTGATTTCCTTGTTATTTTTCTTGTTACTTATTTATTTATTTTTTGGGTTTTTGAGACAGGGTTTCTCTGTGTAGCTTTGTGCCTTTCCTGGAACTCACTCTATAGCCCAGGTTGGCCTTGAACTCACAGAGATCCGCCTGCCTCTGCCTCCCGAGTGCTGGGTGTGCCACCACCGCCCAGATTTTTTTTTAAAGATTTATTTATTCATTATGTATACAGTATTCTGCGTGCAGGCCAAAAGAAGGTACCAGATCTCATTATAGATGGTTGTGAGCCATCATGTGGTTGCTGGGAATTGAACTCAGTTCTTCTGGAAGAACAGCTAGTGCTCTTAACCGTTGAGCCATCTCTCCAGCCCCAGAAAGTGGTTCTTATCCTGAAGAAATAAATGTAGATTTCTCTTTCTCTTTCTTGCTTATGCTGCCTTTTTTTTTTTTTTTTTTTTTAGACAGGGTTTCTCTGTGTAGCCCTGGCTACCCTGAAACTCACTCTGTAGATCAGGCTGGCCTCCAACTACAGCCATCCACCTGCCTCAGCATTCCTAGGGCTAGGATTATAGGCATGCACTCTACTGCTGGCTAACACACTGCTGCTACTTTTTTTATTGTAAGCGATACATTTACTTGCTTAGAGTCAGGATCTGCTACATAATATCCAGTTCTTGATTACTTGAGCCATTCTGAAAGATGGGTAATCTCATCATTAAGTATTATATGTATGGCCCATGAACTTGTGACTTCTGCCCCTATTCAGGGTCTCTCTAGGTAACCCTGGCTGTCCTGGAGCTCATCCTATAGACCAGGCTGGCCTCAAACTCAGAGATCCACCTGCCTCTGCCTCCAAGTGCTGGGATTAAGGGTGTGGTCCAACTCTGCCCTGCTTAATTTTTCTTTCTGAAACAGGTCATGTGTTATTGTCCAGGTTAGACTAGATTCAGGCCCCTGGTTTAGACTTTTTAGTGGTTGGGCTGTCACCCTGCAGGTGATTGAGTATTTTTTGTTTCTTTGGTTTTGTTTTGTTTTTTTAAAACAAAATCTCAATTGTTTGATTTTACCAATAAAGACTCAGGAGCCAGATGCTGGAGTGAGAGCCTGCCTGCTCAGAGAGGCAGAGAAAGCACCCAGCTGACCTTCCTCCTCAGCCTCTCTCTTCCCCTATGCCTTCTCAAATCAAACTCGTCAAACTGAGTGTCCTCCCCTTCTACTTCCTGTGTGTCTGTCTGTCCTCCTGAGTCAGTCTTACTCTCTCTGCTCTTGTTTTAATAATCCTATGTCCACTTCCTGTCAACTACTCTGCCTCTTGACCTGTGGTTGACTTTATTTAATCCTGTTTACAGTATTCAAGGAGAAAGCTCTAGGATTAAAGGTGTGTGCTAGAGCTGAGCCACACCACAACCAGACACAAGTTTTTCCAGTAAATAATGCAATCTTGGGTTTCACAGTATGATCAAATTATCCTGCAACATTTCCCCCCTTTTGTCCAAATAAAAAGGAAAGTTTTTTTTTGTTTGTTTGGTTGGTTTTTTTTTCCCCTCAAGACAGGGTTTCTCTGTTTAGTCCTTGCCGTCCTGGAACTCACTTTGTAGACCAAGCTGGCCTCAAACTCAGAAATCTGCCTGCTTCTGCCTCCCGAGTGCAGGGATTAAAGGCGTGCGCCACCAACGCCCCGTCTTTTTTTTTTTTGGTAAAAGTAAAGGTTTTCAATCTAACACAGTAAAACTATTTACAGTAATGAAGCTGTTTCTGCCAAGCTTTCCGCAGTGTCCAACTTGGTTGTATTTGGTAGTCTTAAGATTTTTAGCTTCCAAGTGCTGTAAAATGTTCATGTCAGTCTCATGAACTCAGCAATTTGAATGTCCTGAGCAGTTTGTAGTCAGAAGCTGATCTTTGGGTGGTGTTTGTTTAGTGACAATTTTGACTAGGTAGAACACAGCAGTCAACCCAAAGGTATCCATTATTTGCATGGTGCCAGAAGAGGCATGGAGCAGTTTTTCCCAGTGGTTAGCGTTACCACAATCAAGGTGGATTCATCTTTGCAGGGCCCCATCATCTTGGAGACCTCAAAGGTTACTGTTAGGAATGGTCATAGTTTATTGTAGAAAGCTTAAACATTTTAAATGCCATATTCAGCAGCTCTCCGAAAGGTTTGAGGACTACAGTCTATTGCGTACATCTAAGGTACACAAACTTAGTTCCTAGTTACCTGCTTCAGACTCAAACCCAAAAACACGTACAGGAAGTTAGAGGAAGCTTATTTCTAGAATTAGTACTCTGTATGACTACTGGTATCACAATGGAAAGTTTATGTACGCTTTATAATCTTTCAGATTTTGAGATATTTATACCTTAAGATATTTTAGATGTGAGTCAAATGAGAATAAGATTATGGTAAGATTAATGGCAATAGAATAGTCCCTTATTTTTTGTGTTTTCTTCTGTCCCATACCCGGTGGCTCTTCTGATATGAGACAGATTTTTAGATTTTACTTTAACAAGCATGCATGGGTTTATTAGAGGAGAGAGTAATGCTCCAACCCCAAAGCCAGCTTTAAATTTTTTTTAGGAGATTTATTTACTATGTATAGTGTTCTGCCTGCATGTACGCCTGCACACCAGAAGAGGGCGCTAGACCTCATTACAGATGGTTGTGAGCCACCATGTGGTTGCTGGGAATTGAACTCATGACCTCTGGAAGAGTAGCCAGTGCTCTTAACCTCTGAGCCATCTCTCCAGTCCCTGCCAGCTTTAATTTTTAATTGAATTGGGACCACATAAAAAACCATTTGTCACTCATGTCTATAGAGGGCAGCAGCCACAAGCTTTTGGGAATCTGCCATGATTGGACCAGCCACATGGGGGGAGGGGAGAAGGGAGCACCCTCCTTGTCCTGCCCCCAGACCCCTGATGGTTGCCTAAAGGGAAGGTTGTCTGGTGGGAGAGGTTAGCCACTCAGGCAAGATGGTGGAATGGGTGCCAGCTCTAGCTAGTCTGGGGCTATGAGCCAGGATTTCAGGCCAGTTAGCTGGAGGTGGGTGATACTGCTTGGCTCTTTTACTCTTTTTCTTAGGACATTTTCTCTTGATCTGTTCTTTCTCTTCAGATGTTTCACTTGTCCAGTGGTCTCTGGATTCCTTAGTTGGATGCTTTTATTCTCCTGGATAAAAGCAAAACCCTGCCCCAACCTTAACTCTGGGAGGTTCCTTTATTGGCAGGCTATATCTATCCTAGGGAAAAATGTGGTTTTTTTTTTTTTTTTTTTTTTTTTTTTGCGACAAAGTATTATCTTTCATTTGAAAATATTCTTTTGAAAATTTGGAAATAAATATCCCTTATTATGTGTGGATAAATATGCCTGTATTCACCTTTGTCTTTATATATAAATTCAAGGTTTAAGTGTATTTTTAGATCATAAACATTCAATTTGAATTTCAATCTACCTTTTGCAAGTGGCTTTTAAATTTAAACCATTATAATTCTTATGTACCTGCCTCTGCCTCTCAGGTGCTGGGATTAAAGGTGTGAACCACTGCCTGGCTATGGATTCGTAATAGTAGATATTCTCATAGGGTTGTCTCCATTTCCCCTTATTTTTTAGTGTTAGAGGTAGACTTTGAAGTTTTTTGAATGTGTAATCTATCATTCTTGTTGATTTATTCTGAATTTGTTCCCTGGCAAAATTTAATATCCTAGTTTTAATTAAATGTGATGCTAATTTGTCCACTATTTTATTATTTTCAGACATTTTGTCTGTCTTGCCTGTATGAGCTACCTAAAGTTTGATGTCTTTTCTAAGTTTTGCTAGGTTTTGCTGTCTCCGTTCATTCTTCCCATGACCAGGTTTTTTTTTTTTTTTTTTTTTTTTTTGGTTTTTCGAGACAGGGTTTCTCTGTGTAGCTTTGTGCCTCTCCTGGAACTCACTTGGTAGCCCAGGCTGGCCTGGAACTCAGAGATCCACCTGGCTCTGCCTCCCGAGTGCTGGGATTAAAGGCGTGCGCCACCACCGCCCGGCGACCAGGTATCTTTACCATTTGTCTGCCAGTGAGTGGTTTCCATTTTGATGGCCACATAGCTGTACCACTGCACGTGCACCATGAATTGGGGAAGATGGAGATTTTCCTTTTGCTTTCCTAGTTGTTTGATTTGCATAGCCAGTAGTGCTGTGCTGATTTTTGTTGTCCTTCCTCAGGATTGGCCATTCCATCATCTCCTGGTCTGTAGGCCGCCATCCAGTAAGTTTTGGTTCCATCAGTGGTTGATGAGCAGTCAGCAAACCATGCCTTAGCCAAATGCTGTGACCATTCTGTTAGTCCCCACAGTTCAATAGGTGCCTCTCAGGGAGGGGTGAGCAGTTTAGGGATGGGGCTTAAGGGCAACTGAGCTCTTTCCTCAGTGCGGGAAGGCACAGACCCCTTTACTACCACATCCTGGTCACAAAGAAATTCAGATAGGTACCGGTTCCACTGTAATACCTTTCCTTCTATGGCTAAGCCTGAGAAGGACTCTGCCTTTGAACTGATCCAATCCATCATTGTAAGAGGTGCCCTTATGACCCTAGTGTGGTTGGCAATGACTTGAGTATAACGTTCTCCAAGTCTCATAAGATGTCCAGATTTGTTTCTCAAAGAGAGAATATTTACTTTCCATATATGGAAGGAAAGTGTTTGCAGTAGAAGCCAACAGGTAAATGTTGATGGATTCCTTTTTGCTTTATGAAGAGCCCCCAGTTTCCAATTCATCAATAAATATAATATCCACAATTAGGGTATACTCGAGTTCAATATTGGTCAGGGTTACATGCATGGAGAAAAGCTTACCGGCTGTCACAAAAGCTGCTCTTTGTTCCTGTCCCCTGTCCTCAATGGAAATTAGCTGACTTTTTAGTAACCTTGCAGAGGTTCTGCACCCATCCCATCCTGTGTCCCCCACCCCGCCCCTGTTTCTCTTTGTAACTTTGGAGCCTGTCCTGGAACTCACTGTGTAGTCCAGGCTGGTGTTGAACTCACAAAGATCCACCTGCCTCTGCCTCCCCAGTGCTGGATTAGAGATGAGCACCACTGCCCGGCTTTTCTGATTTTTTTTTTTTTGAGGATTTTTATAATTGTAAATAAGATGTGTGATTTCTCTCGTGTAAATGTATCACTTAGGAGCTGTATCAGAGTTTTGTCCCTGGGTGGTGGGAATAAAGGGGTACACCGCCACTGCCTTGTTCACTGTACCTCTAGAATTTAGAAAACAACTAATTATAGAGATTCCCCGTCTCTGCTGGAATTAAAGCTCAAATATTTTAGCTTCAAATCACCCACCTCTTAGAAATTTAGAAAACAACTATGAACTGTAGTAACCCTTTGAATTCACTTAACATATTTTAAATGTCTTAACTGTGTTTTTAATACCAAACAACAGAAATCCACCCCCCACCCCCTTTTTGTTTTTTTGAGACAGGGTTTGTTTGTGTCATCTTGGTGCCTGTCCTGGATCTCATTCTGTAGACCAGGCTGGCCTGGTCTTTAAGCAAATCTTTTAAAGTGCTATTAGATTTTTCTATAACTGGAGGATTTTGTGATATACCTGTAATATGCTTTGTATTGCAATATGCAAAAGCACTACATTTTACTAGAGACAATGCTGGAGCATTGTCAGTCTTAATTTGTACAGATATCCCCATATTTCTAATAAATCAGCCCTTGCAGAACTTAAAGTTTCCATTGGGCATGATGAAAACATTGTATAGATGGAGGGAGAATAGTGATGGTTGACTCATTAGTATTAAAGTCCTTAATACCCCTGAACTGTACAATTAAATTGTTAAAATGAGAAGCTTTTATGTTATACATGTTTATGATATAAAACAATGTGTTTTTTAAAACAAAATCTCAATTGTTTGATTTTACCAATAAAGACTCGGGAGCCAGATGCTGGAGTGAGAGCCTGCCTGCTCAGAGAGGCAGAGAAAGCACCCAGCTGACCTTCCTCCTCAGCCTCTCTCTTCCCCTATGCCTTCTCAAATCAAACTCGTCAAACTGAGTGTCCTCCCCTTCTACTTCCTGTGTGTCTGTCTGTCCTCCTGAGTCAGTCTTACTCTCTCTGCTCTTGTTTTAATAATCCTATGTCCACTTCCTGTCAACTACTCTGCCTCTTGACCTGTGGTTGACTTTATTTAATCCTGTTTACAGTATTCAGGGAGAAAGCTCTAGGATTAAAGGTGTGTGCTAGAGCTGAGCCACACCACAACCAGACACAAGTTTTTCCAGTAAATAATGCAATCTTGGGGTTCACAATATGATCAAATTATCCTGCAACAATTGAGCCTTTGAAGGGATTTGAACTAAATTTTCCCATGTTCTGTATATTTGGTGTCGTGCCCCCCATCATAACAATGTCTTGGCAGAGAAAGATTTATTTACTGTTTGCAGTGGTTTACAGTTAGAGCAGACAGGCTTGACTGAAATCTCCGTAGTGATGAAGAGGGCTCTGGTCTCTGGAGAGATGGACTGGACTTGAGTCTTGCTGCAGCCTTCTGCAGCTGTGGTTGCCTCACCTCCCTTCTTCATTAGCAAGTGTTGGAGGGTACAGAAAGGCGAGGCTGTGTGAGCCTCATTTGTACTACCTTTTCTAAGTACCCAACAGTTTGGATATGTTGGGTCCTTGAGATTTTTACAAGACATCATTGTCATAGGTGATCCTATTGATAGCAGTGGAAAGCCGGACACATGGAAATCACTGCTTTATCTGTATGTGTGGATGTTTTGCCTGCATAAATGTCTGCACCACTTCTGTGCTGATACCTGAGGAGATCCTGTGAAGTCAGAGTTATGGATGACTGAACTGCCAATGTCCTGTGGAAACGATGTCAAGTTGAAACTTTGTTTCTCTTATTTAAATGTCCAAATAATGAAGATACTGAAAATACAACTGAGGGCAGGCAAGATGGCTCAGTGGGTAAAGGTACTTACCACCAGGCCTGACAACTTAGTTCTGGCCCTCGAACCCACATAAAAGGAGGAGTCCCCAAAATTCCCTGACCTGTACATTTCTGCTGTAGTATGGATATATCCATACCACATACACAATGAACAAATGTAATTTAAAAAAATTTAAAAAACACAACTAGGTTAGTTAGTTTTGTCTTGCCACTTGTGCTTGTGTATGGTTTTGGGAGCTGGTACCCAAGGCCTTGGGCATCAGGTTCTGAGCTACTAGCTATGCTTTGCAGCCCTTCAAAGTAGAACTACTTTGAAAAGAAAACTGTATTTATTTATTTAGAATTTTTGATACAGGGTTTCTCTGTGTAGCTCTGGCTGTCCTGGAATTGACTCTGTAGACCAGGCTGGCCTTGAACTCAAGTGATTCTCCCTGCTTCTGCCTCCTGTGTGCTGGGACTAAAGGTGTGAGCTACCATCAACCAGCAAAAAATGTATTTATTATTCAATGGGTTTTCTTTCTTTACATTAAGTTCTTTTCTAATGTCTGTGTGTGGGTACGTGCAAGTGAGTACTGGTGGCTGAGGGGCCTCAGGAGTTTGTTGTCTACCCTGCAGCTGAAGTCTGAGGCAGTTGTGAGCCACCACCCATTGTGGCTGCTGGGATTCAAGCATGGGTCCTCTGCAAGAGCAGTGTGAATTCTTAATCACTGAGCCTTCTTTCTCCAGTCCCCCAAGGTCTCTGTCCCCTTTTTTGAGTCAGGGTTTCACTGTGTAGTCCTGCCTGGTCTGCTGTGCTTCAACTTAAAGAGAAATACTCCTGCCTCCACCTGCTGAGTTTTGGGTGTGTGGCAACTTTCTTTTCTGTTTGTCTTCCTTCCTTCCCTTTTTATTTATTTTTTAAATGTAACCTTGCTGTTCTGGCACTTGCTGTGTAGATCAGGCTGACCTGATCTACTCGAATAGATCCACTAGTCTGGGATTACAGGAGTGGGCCACCACACCCAGGTTTTCTTTCTTAAAAGATTTTTTTTTTGTGTGTGTGTGTGTGCATGTATGCATGTGGGTGTAGGTGTTTTCAGAGGCCAGAAGAGAATGCTGGATACTCTGAAGCTGGAGTTAGATGGGTGATGGAAACTGACCATAGGTCCTCTGCAAGGGCAGTACATGCTCTCAATCACCCTGCCTCCCTTCCTCCCTCTCTCTTTTGAGACAGGGTCTCTCTGTGTATTTCTGGGTAGCCCAGAACTCACTGTGTAGACCAGACTGGCCCCAAACTTAAGAATTCAGATCCACATGCCTCACCCTTTTAGAGTGCATGTTGGGAGAAAATAACATGCCCTATCCTGCCCAGTTATTATCTTAATTTTTGAAACTATCTTATTTTATAATTCAGGCTGGCCTCCAACTCACAGTTCTCCTGCCTCATCCTCCGGAGTATAACTACAGACATCTGCTATTATGCTTGGCAGGGTCATTGTCTCCTGGGCCACATCTAAGCACCAAGTATCATTTAATTCTGTATCCTGTCATTTGGGTCTGCAACTGTGTATGACCCTGGGTGGTTAGTCTGAAGTGGCTCCACTGGCATTTTTGGAGTGCATGACTGGGTTCTCAGGCATGCTGCACAGCTGTCGTTCGTCTTCATGAGGCCTGGTTGGCTCAGCACTTAGGTGTGTGTGTGGGATCATTAGTCTTTCTGACTGCTTGCTCTGCTGCTGCTTTCCCTGTGACTACTAACACTTGGTTTCATTTCAGTGTCTGTATGCTTGGTTTGTGTGTGTTTCTTTAATTTGTGGTGTGTGTGTGTGTGTGTGTGTGTGTGTGTGTGTGTGTGTGTGTGTGGTTTTTCCAGACAGGGTTTCTCTGTGTAGCTTTGAGCCTTTCCTTGTTCTTACTCTGTAGACCAGGCTGGCCTTTAACTCACAGATCCGCCTGCCTCTGCCTCCCGAGTGCTGGGATTAAAGGTGTGCGCCACCACCACCCAGCTCGTGTGTGTTTTGAGATGGTCTCATGCAGCTCAGGATGGCTTGCAGCTTGCTGTATGATTGGGATTGGCCCTGAACTCCCGATCCTTGTCCTCTGCCTCCCAAATGCTGGGACTTCTGTCTCTGATCACCATGTCTACCTTGTGTGTAGTTTTAAAGAATGAAATGTTGCCAGTTAGATTTGCTTCTGGGTGTAGTGTTTTAGAGTTTTTGTAGTTTAATTCTTTATTCGTAATTTATTTAAAAAGCCTAAGCCAGAGGACTAGGTCTGTAGTTTGAGGAGGCTGTGAGCCCAAGAGCTGGAGGGGAGCAGAATAAGACCCATTTAAAGTGGTACCAGAGTGTAGATGCCAGCATTGCAGAAATCAGCCGCTCAGTCTCTGCACACAGGGACTTGGGTAGCCTTGCAGGAAGGGGTCTCTGGTCACTGTTCTCAGAGGTACTGCAGGATGCCTGACCACAGCTGTCCAACTAAGGTGGGTAGCTGACAGGTGCGGAGGGGAGCTTGAATTGTTTTTGGTGTTTACTTGAATCTGTTATTTATTCACCTAATTTTCTTGTGCCATTAAAAATCAAACCCAGGGCTCCACACATGCAAGGCAAAGGTCTCATGTAGCTTAGGCTGGCCTTGACTTGCTGATCCTCTGCTTTACCTCCTAAGTGTTGGTGGCAAAGGCGCATAAAGCCAGCAGTATGGAGGCTGAGACAGGAAAGTATCAAGTTGGAGGTCAGCTTAAGCTACCAAGTGACACACTGTCTCAAAGCAAAAGTGACTGGGACAGTGACACATTCCTTTACTTTTAGCATGGAGGAAGCAGAGGCAAGTGGTCTCTGTGAATTGGAGATCAGCCTGGTTCATCGTAATTTCTAGTCCCCTCTCCTCCCCCCTAAAAAAAGTAAAGATGGCTTATTGTTAAGAGCACTTTGTGCTCTTCAGGACTTGATTTCAGTTCCCAGTACCCAGGTCTGGAGACTACTCCCAGTTACTGAAAGTTAAGCCCTGCAGACCAGCCTCTGCTGACACCTGCACACATTGGACACCCACTTACACATTTTCTTTCTTCCTTCCTTTTTTAAAATGTTTTGGTTCTAAATTATTTCTTTGTTTGTTTGTTTTGTACGTCCTAAGTTTCTCCTCCCTCCTCTCCTTCGGATTCCTCTCTCTATTCCCCCATCCACTCTTTCACTGTTTCTCTTCAGATAGAGGTGAGCCTTCCATGGATATCAGCCGGCCAAGGTATATCAAGCTGTAGTGAGACTAGGAGGCTCCTTCCTCCTCTTAAGACTGGAGGAGGAATGGGTTCCAAAAGCAGACCTCAGAGTCAGAGACAATGTAATGTGGTCTCTCTGAGACTCCACATACACAGTTAAAAAAAGATGGGCCTCTCGGGTGACTTGGAGGGCTAATGGCACTTGTTACACAAGCCTAATGACCTGAGTTTGATTTTTGTTTTTGGTTTTTCGAGACAGGGTTTCTCTGTGTAGCCTTGGCTGGCCTGGAACTCACTCTGTAGACCAGGCTGGCCTCAAACTAAGGGATCCATCTGCCTCTGTCTTTGCCTCCCAAGTGCTGGGTTTAAAGGCGTGTGCCACCGTTGCCTGACTTGGCTTCACTTTATGTGAGATGTATGCTTGTGTGTGCACCTGTGTGTGCATCTGTGCACATGTCCACTGAGGCCAGAGGGAGGTCGCATGTTTGGCTGCTGTATCATTGTTGCCTTGTTCTTGAGACAGGTCTCACTTGGTAGCCCAGGCTGGCCTCGAACTCACAGAGATCCGCCTGCCTCCGCCTCCTCACTGCTAGGATTAAAGGCGTGTACCACCACTGCCTGGCTCTACACTGGTTCCTTTTGCAGTTCTGGGAAGCAAACCTCTCCACATAAAGATTTGTGCACTCTGCACCACAGCCTCTGTCTCATGTTGTCCTGTTGATCCTTAAGAGTCTACCCCTCTGACCCCTCTGTCATATTTCATCTCTGGGTTTTCTTCCCATTAAAAAAAATAACATTTCTATGTGTATGTTTTGCCTGCGTGTGTGTATTTGTGCATTGAATGTGTGCAGTACCCAAGGAGGCCAGAGAGGGTGGCTGATCCTCTGGAACAGATTGTTGTAAGCTGCATGTGGGTGCAGTAACTGACTCTTGGTCCTCTGCAAGAGCAGGCAGTAAGTGCCCTTAACCACTGAACCATCTCTTCAGCCTCTTTGAGGTTTTTTGTTTGTTTGTTTTTTGGCTCATTTCTTTTGGTGGTACTAGGGATTGAATGCAGTGTCTTAATATATGCTGGACAAAGCTCTACCATTAAGCTGTGTTCTGGGCCAACATCTCCAAAACCCACCCCTACCCCCTTTTTTTCTGGTCTCACTGTGTATCTCTAGTTGGCCTGGGACTCCTTATGCAGACCTGGCTAGTCTCAGAAATCCCCCTGCCTTTGCCTCCTGACACTTGACAGACCCTCACTTGACAGACCCTCCCTGCAGCTAGAGTTGTAGGGAGTTGTCAGCCACTCAGTATGGGTGCAGGGAACTGAACTTTGGTCCTCTGCAAGTGCAACAACTGTCTTTTGAGACAAGGTCTCTTGCACCGGAGACTTGCTTGAACAGATGCTCATGCCTTCACCTGAGTGCTGGGATTACAGTGCATTCCACACAGCTCAGTCATTCGGGACATTTTAAAAACAAAGATAGAGTGGCATGGTTTGTCAGTTTAGATTGGTGGCAGCTGGCTGGACTGCTTTCAGGTTGTTGGGGGATCTGTGTGGGACGGAAGGTGAAGGAAGGAGCTGCTGAGTGCCGCACAGTGCTGTCAGCTTAAAGCCCTGTTTCCTGTAAGACCATGCTTCCCCACAGTGTCTGGGAAGGAAGGCTGGATGGTTTTCTGGTTTGTTCTTTGGCAGCACAGTGTTGCAAGCCTTACCTTGTATATAATTAGAGGTGGAATGATGGCTAGCATATCATAGCCTTGTGGTGTAGACTTGCAACCCTGCTTCAAAAATAAAGGGAGAGACTGTGTTCTTGTCCCTGACCACTTGGAAGTTTTTTTTTTTTTTTTTTTTTTTTTGAGACAGGGTTTCTCTGTGTAGCTTTGGCTGTCCAAGAACTAATATCTGTAGACCAGGCCGGCCTCGAACTCACAAAGATCTGCCTGCCTCTGCCTCCCGAGTGCTGGGATTGAAGAAGTGCACCACCACTGCCGCCCAACATTTGGAAGTTCTTTTTTTTTTTTTTTTTCTTCGAGACAGGGTTTCTCTGTGTAGCTTTGAGCCTTTCCTAGAACTCACTTGGTAGCCCAGGTTGGCCTCGAACTCACATAGATCCACCTGGCTCTGCCTCCCGAGTGCTGGGATTAAAGGCGTGCGCCGCCGCCGCCGCCGCCGCCGCCGCCGCCGCCGCCGCCGCCGCCGCCGCCGCCACCACCACCTGGCCATTTGGAAGTTCTTAATCTCCATCCCTCACTCACCCCTTGGCTTCTCAGAGAGGCTGGTTGGTGTCCTGGTTCCCTAGCTTGAGTCCCAGCCCTGGAGACAGGTGTGGATTTTGTGTGGAATGATGTGGGCTGTGGGCCTCTAGCCCGCTTTATTTCTTCCTAAGAACCTTGTATTTAGGAAGTCTCTGCCACTGGGAAGGCTGCTGGTGAGCTCATGAGATGCGGATCTGGGCTCTCAGACAGCGAGGCTTGCTTTGAGGATGTGCAGGGCAGCCCAGCTCTGGGTATTGGAGACACTGGCATCATTAGAGATAACTCGTCCTTTTGTTTGCTTTGTCCACCTGAATCAGAAACATCTCCATGATAGTTAAGTCTGAAGGAAGAAGGCCCAGGGAGAGTGCACCACAGGCTGCCTAGATGTGGTCATTGGCAAGCTTATGGTGCCTCCTGAGTCAACGTGGGGGGCCTGTCTGTGGCATCTGAGGATGAAGTTTAGGCAGCTGCTGTTGTTTCCAAGGCAAGCCCATGACCTCTCCTCCACACTGATTGTGGTAAGCTGCAGTTGACAGTAGCTGCTATGAAGACAGAGTACACTGGGCTGGTGCTCCCTTGACGCTGTAGCTCACTGAACACCTAGATTCTTGTTGGTTCCAGGTGATCCGTTGTTTTTTTCCCCCTCTCCTTTCTCGTTTCCTCTTCTCTCACTTTCCTTCTCACAGTGTCTCTCAACTATGTAGCTGAGGCTGGCCTTGACCCTCTACCTTCCAAGTGCTGAGATTACAGGCTGCTGCCACCTCACCCAGTTTATGCAGTGCTCTGTGGGAACCCAGGGCCTCCTGCATTGCTAGACCAGTGCTCTCCATCTGAGCGCCAGCCTCCTTCCAGTAAGGTTTTATTAAAGAACTGTCAGTCAGCTGGGCATTCAGAATACAGTGCAGTGAGTTGTTTTCCTCTTTTCAGTATCTTTGTGGACTTGTAGATTTGTATTTGGCCGTCCTGAACCCCTTTTCTGTATGGTTTTGTAACTTGTATGTAAAAACATTCAAACAAAACGGGTTCAGGTTCGAAACAGAGAACTTCCTGTCCCAGTAAGCGTAGCCGAGGTTGCTCACTGACGGTGCTGAGCTTGCCTGGAGTCGACTGTGTACCATTTGTAGGTTCTGTCCATCCCTCAGTTGTTCAAATTCTCCCATTTTTATTTTCTTTGGTGTGTATGTGTATGTGTGTTCATGGGTTTGCTCACTCAGATACATGTGAAGGTCCAAGCCTAGTGTAAAGTTATCACCCTCAGTTGTTTTCCACCTTAGTTTCTGAGGTAGTCTCACTCACAGAACCTGGAGTTTGCTCTTTCTGCCAGACTGGCCTGCCAGCGTCAGGAATCTGTCTCCCCTCCCAAATGCTGGGGTCACAGACGTGCACTGCTGTGCCTTTCTTATGTGGGTGCTGAGGATCCGAACCTAAGTCCTCATGCATTCACAGCAAGCCCTTGACCCACCAAGCCATCTTCCCAGGCCAATTCTTCATTTAAAAACATAATTTATTGTGTGTATGTACGTTTGAGTGCAGTATGTTCGTGTGCATGCCTGTGCATGTGGATGCAGATGGCAGAGATGGCAGAGGAGGATATCAAGTGTCCTGTTCTGTCACTCTTTACCTTATTTCCCTTGAAAAGGGTTTCTGAACCTGGAGGTAGGCTGGAAGCCAGCAAGCCCTGGGGTCCTCCTGTTCTCACATCCTACAGCAGGGGGTTTGTAGGCGGGATAGCTATGCCCCAGCATCTTGCATGAGTGCTGGGCTCCACTCTGAGATCCTTGTGCCTTGCATAGCAAGCACATATATCCAGTGACCATCTCACTCAGCACCTCCTTTATTTTGTTTATTTTTTTAGTTTTTTTTATGATGCATTTAAGACCAAGGAGCAGAGTGTTGCCATCTTACAAAGTTATTTGGAGTTCAGTATTTATTTGCAGTTCTTCTAATTTGAGATGTTTGCTTTGTTTCTGAGACAAGATGTCATTAAAAAAAAAAAAAACCTTTATTTTATTTTTGTGGGTATTCACTTGCACGTATGTGTACCATGTGTGTGCAGTGCCTGCAGAGGTCAGAAGAGAATGTTGAATCCCCTGGAACGGGAGTTACAGGTGTGTGAGCCACCATGTGGGTGCTGGGAACTGAACCTAGGTCCTCTGTAAGAGCAGCAAGTGTTCATAAGTGCTGAGCCATCTCTCCAGCCCGATTGTTTTTCTTATTAACATTGATTCTGCTTTATCCCAGTGATACTTTATAGTGTCTCCTAGGATGAAAAGTTTGTGGCTAGAATAAATGCTACATTAAAGTTTAGCATTAGTAGTTGTTACCTAAGAGCCATCTACTAGGAGACAGGAGAGCCACCACCTCTGTAGGAGCAGCAGTTAAGGCCATTGACTCACCTCACAAGTCCCTCTGTCCCCAGCCTGCAGGCAGTAGTTTGCCTTATCTGTCACTGACCTACCGTCTGACCCAGTAAAGGAGATAAACACTGGACAAATAAAGTGGCACATACTTGTTTAACTAAATGACTGAGGCCTGCAGAGGTGGCTCTGTTGGTAAAGTTCCTGCAAGGAGAAACTTGAGTTGGGTCCCAGAACAAGTGTTTTAAAAGCTAGGTGGGGCCGGGCGGCGGCGGTGGTGGCGCACGCCTTTAATCCTAGCACTCGGGAGGCAGAGGCAGGCGGATCTCTGTGAGTTCGAGGCAGCCTGGGCTACCAAGTGAGTCCCAGGAAAGGCGCAAAGCTACACAGAGAAACCCTGTCTCAAAAAAAAAAAAAAAAAAAAAAAAAAAAAGCTAGGTGGGGGTGGAGGCATATCTCAGTGGTTAAGAGCAGGAGTGTCGCCATATGTATGTTCACAACCATTTACAACTCCAGTTCCAGGGGATCTGATGCCTTCAGCTGACCTCTTTGGTCACCAGACATTTACATGGTGCACAGACACATGTGTGGGCAAAACACATATGTCTGTGTACTACGTTTGTGCTTGCTGCTGCTGCCTGAGGAGGCTGAAAGAGAGTAGATTTCCCAGAACTGGAGTTACAGAAGGTTGTGAGCCACCATGAAAATGCTGGGACTTGAACGGGGGTCCTCTGAAAGAGCAGCACATATTCTTAATTGCCAAGCTACCTCTCTGGCCTTCTTCTTAAACGTACTTCTGTTGTTGTTGTTGTTGTTGTTGTTGTTGTTGTTCTTCTTCTTCTTCTTCTTCTTCTTTTTAATGGAAACAAGCCTTTATTAAGTAACTTTTAATATCAGAAAAAATAAAACATAAATGTACTTCTTAAATAGAAGCTTCATGATCGTGCATTCGTGAGATTTCACAAAGATTTGGCTTGATTGATAATGCTGTATATGGGACTTGGGGTGACAGCCAGCTACAGCTGAGGTATTTCCTTTGCCTGGCAGAATCCAGGCTGTGGTTGGTTTCCTGGTCTTTGGATTTGTTTATAGTTACTTGCCACTGGCTGTGCTTTATCAGAAATACCTGTTTATTATGCAGTAAACGTAAACTAATGGGGCTGGTGTGATGGTCCAGTGTGTAAAGCACTTCTTGCCGAGCCTGATGACCTGAGTTTATCCCCAGAACCCACATGGTGGAAGGAGAGAACCAACTCTGACCACCACAGGCACACTGTGGCATGCATATGTGCCCACCTCCCTTCCAGTTTCACCAAAGACACACAAAATAAATAAATAAATTAAACAACTAGTGGTGTGCACTATTGCACACATGTATCCCCAGCATTTGGGGAGGCTAGGGCAGGAGGGGGTGGGTTGAAGGTCCACCCAAGGGAAATTGGCAAGATTTTCTCAAAATAAAAAGTGAAAAGGTGTCTACGGCCATACCACCCTGAACGCGCCCGGTCTCGTCTGATCTCGGAAGCTAAGCAGGGTCGGGCCTGGTTAGTACTTGAATGGGAGATCGCCTGGGAATACCGGATGCTGTAGACTTAAATAAAAAATTAAAAAAAAAAAAAAAAAAAGTGAAAAGGGACCAGGCTGTGGTGGCGCACAGCTTTAATCCCAGCACTTGGGAGGCAGAGGCAGGCGGATCTCTGTGAGTTCCGAGGCCAGCCTGGTCTACAGAGCGAGATCCAGGACAGGCTCCAAAGCTACACAGAGAAACCCTTTTTTAAAAAGAAAAGAAAAGGGGCTGGGGACACGACCATTGTAGAGCACTTGCTCAGCATGCCCACAGCCCTGGGTTTCATTCCCAGTACTGCACACCAGGAGATCTGTCATGAGTTTCTCAAAGGAGCACAAATGAGCTCCAGGACAGCCATCTCCCAGGTTTCCTTTCCCCTCCAGGCAGGGTTTCTCTGTGTAGTCCTGGCTGTCCTGGAACTCACTTTGTAGACCAGGCTGGCCTTGAACTCACAGAGATCCTCTTGCCTCTGCCTCCCAAATGCTGGGATCAAAGGCGTGCTCCACCACGACCTGGCCTGTCTCCCAGCTTTAGCTCTGTCCAGTGCCTTGCAGTTTTACTCATCCTTTTGTATTTTCTCTTCGGAGTATTCCCGGGAAACAATAGGCTTGTAGTAATTTTAACCATGTATTTATCTGAACTAGGCATAAGCAGGTAGATTAACATATTCCTCCCCTTCTAACAGCTCAAGGCATCAAAATACCATAATTATTTTTTCGCTTTTTTTTTCCTTTTCTTTTCTTTTCTTTTTTTTTTTTTTGAGACAGGATTTCACTGTGTAGCTCTGGCTGATCTGGACCCTGCTTTGTAGGCAAGCTGGCCTGAAATTGAGCTGTCCACCTGCTTTTGCCTCCTGGGTTGCTGGTTTAAAGGTATCTTATTTTTTTTTTAAGATTTGTTTTAATTTTTTATTTATGTGTGTCTCTAGTTATGTTTAGTATGTGCATCTGTGTGCAGGTGCTGTGGAGTCCATAAGAGGGATGTCAGGTCCCCTGGAACTGGAGGGAGATGCTGAGAGCAGAACTTGGGTCTGTTGTTTTATTTTGCTTTTTGAGACATAGCCTTGGCTTCCTGGTATGTAGATCAAGCTGGCCTCAAACTTAAAGACCCCCTGCCTCTGCCTCCTGAGTCTTGAGATTAAAGGCGTGCTCCATTATACCTGGCTCTAACTTGGTCTTCTTGAGAACAGCAACTGCCAAGCCGTCTAGTCCCTAGTTATCACATCTAAGCATTAAATTAAAAAAACCTCTCTTTTTACTTTCGTGTATGTATCTGCTGACCTGTATGTGTGTGTGTGGGTGTGTAGATAGTAGGAGAGGATAGGTGTTTGTGGAGATGAGAAGGTCGCCTAGGCTGGAGTTAGAGAAGGGTGTAAATCACTGAATATGGATTCTAAGAGTTGAACTCCAGGACTCAACAAGAGTAGCCAGTGCTCTGAACCATAGTGTCTCTCCAGCTCTCGAGTATGGTTTTTGAGATAAATTTTCACTTAACCTAGGCTTGCCATGAACAGGATCCTGATCCTGCCTGTACCTCCCAAGTGCTGAAATTATAGGTGTGCGTAAGCATCTTATCCAACACAGCTATGTATAGTTGACTTGTAGTTGAGTTCCAATCTCTTCTTTGACATGGGAAGAACCTGGATCAGCTGATCACAGCAACAATTGTGAATAGGAGCTGCTGACACTTAGGGGTCAGAGGGACTTGGGTTTCATTGCTTACGTAGGCTGGTCTGCTTAGTTTTTCGGGATGTTGAACTTCTAACTTGGCAGTGTTTGGTAGGTAGTCCTGACGCCCTTTGGGAAGGTCTCTGGCCAGTCTTGGCAGTTTGTCCTTGCAGCTTATACCTTTTGAGAGTTGTGCCTACCATACAGTCTTTGTTGGAACACTGTGGTTGGAGGGCTCCTGGTGTGATGGAGCACAGTGCCGTGGAAGGAATCAGCCGTTGGATGGTGCACAATTGCAGGCTGGACAGGCTGTTTGTAGGGTGCCGGAGTGGGGTAGGTTGTAGTTTGCATGTGTTCAGAGAGTTTTTTGCCCTGCAGACTTGAGTTACACACTTGGGTGCCTTAGCTTTTCCAAAGTTGAGTCCATGGGGGTATCTATTTGGTGCACTTGTTTCTACCTTTTTGCTTTTCCACATGTTACTTTGTCTTTTAATTATGTTAATTTTTTATTGCTTGGGGGCGGGCACATGCCATGCCTGAGGAGGTTCAGAGGACTATTTGGGGGAGGAATTGTTGCCCTTATCCCTTGAGCCATCCTGCTGACTCCTCCTTTTAGAAAGGTTTTTCAACAGTTCTGTACATGTATATAATATATTTTGATTATTCCTGCTGAATCCCTTTCAACAAGTCCCCTCTTGCCCCAGGTTTTTTTTTTTTCTTTTTCTTTGTGTGTTATTGTTTTGTAGCCCATTATCCCTAATTAGGGTTGCTTGTATATGTGCGAATGTGTGGGGGTGGGGGTGGGGGTTGTTCCATACTGGAGCATGAGCGACTTCACAGTGGCTTCCTTCCTCCCTGAACAAAATGACTGTCTCCCTCAGCAACTATTAACTACCTAGAGCTCCTCAGCAAGGGTGGGGCCTCATAAGCTCCTCCTTCACCCATGCTAAAATGTTGATGAAGCCCTGCATAATGTAGCTCCTGTGAGGCTAGCTACTGCTGCTATGAGTTCGTGCGTGCAGTGGCCATGCCGTCCAAAAGACACGCTTTCTTTCACAGTACTCCTGCTGCATCTGCCGCTCTCCATGGTCTCTGCTCTCTCTCCTGTGATGTTTCCGGGACCTTGTAGTGAGTGAATAGATGTTCCATTTAGGGTACTCACGCAGTAATCTCTTACCTTTAGCATTCGGACTGGTTATATGAATCTGCATTAACCCAGGCCCACTGCAAACAAGGCTGAGAGCTCTCCTTGTTTGTCTGTGTGACAGAAGCTCTTTAGGACCGTTTGTCTGTCCCTGTAGAGTCCTGTGGGTCAGAGCTCCCACGTTTTTTTCCTTCTCTAAACGCTTAGAGTTGACATTTTGATCTCTTTGTGTGTGTGTGTGTGTGTGTGTGTGTGTGTGTGTGTGTGTGTGTGTGATTTCTTTATGTGCTTGATGTGTATGCATGTGTGTATGAGAGGAGAGGACCCAGAGGAGGAAGATAGTGTGTGTCCTGCTCTATCACTCCAGAGACCTTAGTCCTTACACAGGCTCACTCACTGAATCTGGAGCTAGGCTGTAAGCAGAAAGCTGTAGCCATCCTCCTGTCTCTGACCCACACACTGCTGGGATTACAGACTTACATGAGTGTTGGGGATTTACCCTCTGGTGCTCATGCTTGCTTAGCAAGTGCCTTTATCCAGTAGGCCATCCCCTGCTCTGTCTGTCTATCAAGATAAGAGTTTTGCTCGGTAGCCTAGGCTGGCCTCAACTTTTTTACATCCCTTGGCCTCTGCTTCCTGAATACAGGGCTACAGGGGAGTATTGCCATTTCTAACAAGCAGTTTTCTTTTCTTTCTTCTTTTTTTCTTTTTGAGACAGGGTTTCTCTGTGCAACCCTGGCTGTCCTGGAATTTGCTCTGTAGACCCAGTCTATCCTCTATCACACAGTACTCCTTCTGTTCCTGTCCTCACAAAGTGCTAGGATTGTACAAGAATAGCACCCATATTTTGATGAACATTTCTACTTGCAACATTTTTCGGTAGCTTCTTAATCTTATGTCTTACTTATTTGATTTTTCAAAAAAAATTTTGTTTGAGACAGGGTTTCTTTGTCTAACAATCCTGGCTGTCCTGGAACTCTAGACCAGGCTAGCCTGAAACTCACAGAGAGCCTCATGCCTGTACCTCCTGAGTGCTGGGATTAAAGGTGTTCGCCACCATCAGCTGGCTGATTTTTCAGATTTTTGTATTGCATTTATTTACACAGGGAGAGATGTGCTATGGCACACATGTGGTCAAGGGACAACTTGTGGATCTATCCTTCTACTGTGTGGGCCCTAGGGTTTAAACTCAGGTCATCAGGCTTGATGGCAACCCATCAATCCATCTTGCCAGTCCTCCTTCTTTGTTTTTCGTTTTGTCAGGATGTTGCCTTGTAGCTCATTCTGGCCTTGAACTCTAGACATCCTACCTGGATCACTTATGTGTGCCATGATGCCCTGTTACATTATGTTTTGAGTTTCCGATTTAGTGCTGGGATAGCACCCAGTGCCTGCAGTAGTAAAGCTAAGCACATGCTTTACTACTGAGCAACCTCTGTTTCGTCTGTCTCCTGCTTCGGTTTATTTATAAAGCCCAGCATGCTTGGGTGGCGGAATATAGGCAGTGAAATGAGCATGTGCTTAGCTCTATGAGTCTCTGTGGTCGAGTCTGGAACTTCAGACTAAGTAAAATTTTGATTTCTGTGACAAATGCCTCTAATCTAGCACTTGAAGGTAGGGTAGAGGAGAATCCAGAATTGAAGGTCATATTCCCCTGTGTAGCAAATTCAAGACCAGCCTAAGCTACCAGAGATCCTACCTTGAAAAACCAACCCTGGGAGGGAGATAGCCTGATGGATAGGAATGCTTGCTGCACAAGCATGAAGATCTGGGCTAGAATTCCCAGTGTCCTCGTAAAAAGCTGGACTGGACATGGCCTCAAGAAGGATGTAGCCCTACTATGTAGGTGGGGCAGAGACAGGAGGGTACCAGGGGCTTTCTGAGTGCCAGCACAGCTCTAGGTTTGGTGAGAGGCTCTGTTGCAAGGGGATAAAGTGGGGAATGATAGAGCAGGACACCTAAAGCCTTCTCTGTCCTTTCACGTGTACCCACAAAGACTTGTGTGCATGTACCACACATTTGCAAGATTGTCAGTGGTAGAGCATATGCCCATAGGAATGCTCTAGAACTGCAGAAGAGTCCAAGCTAGGCTTGATGGTGCACACCTGTACTCCTGGCACTTGGGCAGTGGAAGCAGAAGGATTTAGACTCTGGAGCCAGCCTGGGTTGCATAAAATCCTGACACCCTCTCTGCTGCCCCCCAGCATGCTATATAGGAAGAAATGAAACATGGGCAAACAGAAAACCCTCAGTGTGTGGCTGGATTCAGATAGGTCTTCTGGAATCCTGCTGTCTTCCTGTGAAGGGAAATTGGAGTGAGTTGCTTGGCTACCTGGGAAGACAGATGTGTCCTGCTGTGATCCAGCCCTTTGTGAGCTCTAGCCTTCATTCTTACTACCAAGTATATGGCTGTTGAGAGCACGTGTCTCTGGGGTATTTAAAACTAAAAAGTTTTTCTGGTCTTATAGATAGTTGAAGTATTGGTAACACCAAGGAAAGCTGTCACAATTTGAAAAGATATCCAAGACTGATTTCCAGACACTACAAGAAAAAAGGAAGGAAAAATGGTAAGACAAATTTTTTCTTTGATCATAGACACTATTTTTTCACTTATATACGATACCCATAGCGTGTCCCCAAAGCATTTGCTGCGGTTAACATTTTGTCTTAAGACATTTTAAATTCTTTAAAATAATTACGTGTCACGATGTGAATACAGTAGTCCCCCCTTAGCCGTGTTCTTGCTTCCCGCGGATTCAGTTACCTGCGGTCCACCGCAGTCTGAAAATATTAAGTGGAAATTTCCAGAAAGAAAAAAAAATTGCTAAGTTTTAAATTGTGCGCCATCCTGATGCCTGCGTCATTCACCTCACTTCATCTCATCACGTAGGCATTGTACCATCATCACTTCATCACAAGAAGAAGAAGGGTGAGTAGGATGGGCAGCTACTTGGAGGGAGATCACATTCACATTCTGTCCCGTCTAAGCCCCTCCTGTGCCCACTGACTGACCAGTTAAAGCACCTGTGTGCCTAGAGGTTAAACCCAGACCACATTTGGATTTTGGTGCTGTCCGCGGTTTAAGGCATCCACTGGGGTCTCGAAATGTGTACCCCGCGGATAAGGGGGGACTACTGTAGTATAGCGAGCGATACGTAAAGTACCCCATGTCTGCTGCTGCTTGAGAGTCTCCTCTCAGGCTGTGGGCCATATTCCCACCATCTGTCTTCTGTGAAGGATGGACTGGTACTAAGTGGTGAGGGGTGGGCTGCTGGCTGTCCTGGCGTCATTTTTAGCGTAGTTTTCGCATTTCCAGCGTCCCATGAGAATTTTTGTGAACGATGATCGCCATGTGATGGCAAAGCATTCTTCAGTGTACCCAACGCAAGAGGAGCTGGAGGCCGTACAGAATATGGTATCTCACACTGAGCGGGCCCTCAAGGCTGTCTCTGACTGGATTGATGAGCAGGAGAAGGGCGGCAGCGAGCTCGCTGAGGCAGAAAATATGGATACGCCCCCAGATGATGAGAGCAAAGAAGGGGCTGGGTGAGTCTCAGGGTTCTCTCTCTCTCTCTCTCTCTCTCTCTCTCTCTCTCTCTCTCTCTCTCTCTCTCTGTGTGTGTGTGTGTGGGGGGGGGTTGAGGAAGGCTCAGGCCTTTTCAGGCAGGGTCTCATGTTGCCCAGACTTGCTACCTCACTATGTATTGAAGGCTGCACTTGAATTCCTGATGCCTCCTGCCTCTATCTTGCCTAGCTCTTGTAGGGTTTTTTTGTGACAGGATCTCATGGGATAGCCCATGCTGACCTTCAACTTACTTTGTAGCCCAAGGTAGCATCAAAACTACAGAGGTCCTTCCTTCTGCCTCAGCCTCCTGAGTGCTGGGATTACAGGTCTGTGTCACAGCTAAGCTAGCATCTCTCCTAAGAAGTGACAGTCTCCTTGGGTTCTGGCTAGGTTGGCTTCCCATTGAGCCCGACTTTTGTCTGTCTCTCAGGGAACAGAAGGCGGAACACATGACTAGGACCCTGAGGGGCGTGATGCGGGTCGGCCTGGTAGCCAAGGGTCTTCTGCTCAAGGGGGACTTGGATCTGGAGCTGGTTCTGCTCTGTAAGGAGAAGCCCACAACTGCCCTTCTGGACAAGGTGGCTGACAACCTGGCCATCCAGCTCACTGTGAGTCACCGTCACCACCACCACCACCACCACCACCACCACCATGCCAGAGGGGGTCCTAGCGCTTGTGGAGAGGATGGTCAGAGGAAGAGAGGGCCTGTGTCATGTGCCAGGGAGCACCCCTTATATCTGCCATGTGTTCACCTTGATACCAAACAGGTCACCACAGAGCCTTTGAGGGCCTGTGGGAATCACCCACTGCTTATAGTGGTTCACAGTCTCCTAGTTGTTAGTGAAAGCCTTGTGCCCGCACGTGTGCAGCCTGGGCTACTGGGCTAGAATAAACAGTACCATGTGTAGGCTGCATGGGAGGAAGGGAGGAAGGAAGGGCATTAACCCTTCGTGGGTCAGAC
The DNA here is from genome assembly GCF_004664715.2 of Peromyscus leucopus. NCBI lineage: Eukaryota > Metazoa > Chordata > Mammalia > Rodentia > Cricetidae > Peromyscus > Peromyscus leucopus. The sequence goes on along the minus strand of NC_051069.1, from coordinate 50,411,866 downwards.
CTGGACATACTTAAAACTCCACCCATTTGGCTGCAGCTGGAGCTCAGTGGTAGAGGTCAGAGAGAGAAAGAAGAGGGAAAACAGTGGTCATGGTAGTTTATACCTGTAATCCCAGCAGTTAGGAGGCTGAGTCAGGAAGATTATGCGTATTCAAGTCCAGCTTGGGCTATAGAGTAAGACCCTGACTCAAAAAAACACCTCAGTCATTTCTTCCGTTACTAAAATATTGCATAACTAATGGTCTTTGATGCTTGCTGAACATTTACTGAGCCAGACTCCAGGTCAGATGTATGTGTATCTGCCTCCCCCACTTTCTTCGAGAGTTTGTCCATTATGGCCCACCCTCCCTGCCCTGACTTTTTTTGATAGAGTCTCATATAGCCCAGGCTGGCCTTGACATCATTATCTTCCTGCCTCCAGAATGCTAGGATTATAGGAATGAGTCTTCCTGACCAGTTGTGGCTAATCTCATACTTGTCTGAGTGATAGGGGTGATGTGACTGACATTCAGGAGCTGAGAAGCTGATCCCAGCATATGCCCCTGGGGGGGGGGGGCGCAGCCAGAGACAGCAGAGCTTCTTTACTGTCGTACTCTGAATTTCTAGAAAAGTTCTCCTGGATTTAACTTAAAAGATAAGCATACAGAAATTTCAGGTTGGTTTTAAGTATTGTTACTTTGCAAAGAAAAATGCCTTTGTATGTCAGTAAACATTCCATTTTGGGTACATGCTCTGGAGAGGTGTGAATTGAGATCTGGAAGAGCAGCAAGTGCAGAATGTTAGAAACTAGAGAGGAACTGCCACAGGTCAGACTCTCAGATGGTTTCTCACCGCTGGGATTTCATGATTACTATTGTCTCTTTCTAAAGAGTGCTATGTGGAGCACGTTGGTCAATATTTTGAAAGAAAGAGCTTTGGGATCTCTAGGGGTGGTAATGGATCTGGTGGACGCCTCACAAGGCGTGCATAGAGCTGTGGTTAGCGAGCCTGCCCAGTCCAACCCTAGTGTGCACACAAGGGTGCTCATTCTGTCAGTGCTTCCTGACAGCCGAGAGCTCCACCCTCTCTGGAGAGAGACAGGGAGAAGTGAGGCACTCCTTCCCCAAGTGAGTGGTTGCCAGGGATGCTTTGAACACCCTGTGTGACACGGGACAACCTCCTCAGCAAGAATTCCCTGATCCAGAGGTGAGCCATGCTGAGGTCCATTTCCAGGGCACAGGTCCTCTCTACAGTATATGTATGCGCTTTCCTTTTTTTTTTTTTTTTAAAAAAAAAAAGATTTATTTATTTATTATGTACACAGAAGAGGGCACCAGATCTCATTACAGATGGTTGTGAGCCACCATGTGGGTGCTGGGAATTGAACTCAGGACCTCGGGGAAGAGGAGTCGGTGCTCTTATTAACCTCTGAGCCATCTCTCCAGCCCGCACTTTCCTTTTTTGAGACAGGGTTTCTCTGGGTAGTCCTGGCTAGCCTGGAACTCACTCTGTAGCCCAGGCTGGCCTTGAACTCAGAGATCTGCCTGCCTCTGCCTCCCAAGTGCTAGGATTAAAGGCGTGCACCACCACTGCCTGTCCCACTTTACTTCTTTTAACAAAAATAGTTTAAGAGAATGAATTTTTTTCCAATGAACAAGAATTAGCTTATAAAGAAGTTGAGTGTGGACTGTTGAGCCCCCTGTAGACCTGCTTTGCAGGACACACATGATTCCTTGTCTCTCGCTGCCTATAGGCTAGAGTAATGCATGTGCTTCTCTTCCATGTTGTCTGCTGACTGCTTCTCCCAGCATGAAACTTGCTGAGGCTGTGGATCCTCCTCTGTCATGGGCTTTGTTCTGTAGCCTTGAAGTGTGTGCATGTTAGTCCATGTTAGAAATTAGAAGCCCCAGCCTTGAGCCAGCACTAAGGCTGAGACAAGAGAGCCACTGTGCAAGACGAGCTTGTCTCAGAAAATGACAAAAAAGACCTGGTTTTCTCCAGATAGGCTCTCCCTTGTATCCCAAACTGGCCTTGCGTTCAGTCTCCTGCCTCAGCATCCCGAGTGCTAGGGTTATAGACATATGACTTCCTGGTTGGCTAGCTGTTGCATTTATTTTATTTTTACACTAGATTTCACTCTGTAGCTGTGACTTGCCGTGAGCTTGCTCTGTAGGCCAGGTTAGCCTCAAACAGCAGTGTCCTTTTGCTTTTGTCTTCAGGGTGCTGGGATTTCAGGCATGTACCCTGATGCTCAGGCTTGAATTTCATTTGGTTTTTGTTTGTTTTTAAATTAACATTGATTGTTTTTGATGTCATTGTGCTACCCAGGCTTGCATTAACTTCCTGGGCTCAAGTTATCTTCTGGTCTCAGTCTCCCAGTCTCAGCCGCTGGAATAGCTGCCTGCCACTGCATTAGCTCCTTTCACTTCTCTGCCCTTGGGGTAGTCCTGTTCTGTGGCCTGGGTTAGCGTTGACTTCATTATCCTGCCTTAGTCTCTGTAACTGCTGGGATTATAGGTATGAGCCACCTCATCGGACTCCTCCCTTTACATTTTAACATTCTTGGTGGAAATAGCTTCTCTGGCTACAGGGTTAGAGGCCCACCCAGTATTCATAACCTGAGACCCAACGGAGTTTGTCAGGATTGTTGATTGCCTTACAGAGAAAGTGTTTTGAAAGCTACCTTCTTTTCTCCTCCTCCAGACTGTAACAGAAGACAAGTACGAAATACTCCAGTCTGTGGATGATGCTGCGATTGTGATAAAAAACACAAAAGAACCCCCCTTGTCCTTGACCATCCACCTGACCTCCCCTGTTGTCAGAGAAGAAATGGAGAAAATATTAGCCGGAGGTAGGGAGGCCGAGAGAGGCCAGCAGAACATTGCAGACTTGGTGTTCCCTCTCGCTCAAATGTGCTATTCAGTTTTAGAGTGTTCTGATGAGAGGGTGTCAGTGTAGTTCTGACTGCCTGTACTCTAAAGTCATGTCTCCCCTTGGCCTTGTGTTCTTGGGAGTTGGACTCAGCAGTGGTACTAAAAGTGAGTAGCACTTTGCATAGGGAGTGCACATTTTGTTTCTCATGCTCCTTGAATGGTCTTGAACCTCCTTGTTGAACTTGTTTTCCTCTGAAAAAAAAGTGTGTCCCCAGGAATCTTCCAGTGTTGCAGTGGTTAGCGGCAGCCAGATGGCTTCTCTATGAACGGCACGTAGGGGTAGCGATCCCTGCGGCACAGCCTGGGTGGTTTCCTTTGGCCTCTCTCTCTGCCTGTGGCACTCTGTGAGCTTCAGAGAGTCCAGGAGCTGCAGCAGAGTTTGGGATAAGGTTTTAACCATTGTGCTGTCTTCCAGCTCAGTCTTTGCACTTCAGATGCCAAGCTGGTACTTAATCTCCATACAATTCACGATCTCTCTGCAGCCCTCCTGGACCTGCTATCAGGCCTTATCCAAATCCCTGAGAGCCAAACGACAGCCTAGCTGTACCGCAGCGGAGATAGACTTGTTGATTTCCCTTTGGCACATGTATCTGATGCCAGTGACCAAAGCCCTCCACTTAGCTTATCCACTCAGGGACGCTGGACCTTTGACCAACAGGACTCTCTCTGTCAATGCCTGGGGCTAGGGCAGTCCTGCCTGGTGGGCGGAGGTGGTCCCCTGTGCTTCAGGTGGATGCCTGTTTGTGAGAAGCAGAGAGGGAGTTCATTTCCACTCCCCCCACCTTTTTGTTTTTTTTGTTTTTTGTTTTCCCCTATTGTAAATTCCAGCCTAGCTAATTTATGGGGAAGAAACAAGGGAACGGGTCTCTGAGAAGATAGGGTCAGCCTATCTATCTTTTCCCTTCCCCGCCAATTATGCCTTTAGAGTAACTTTTCTTTTTTGATTTTGGTTTTTGTGTCTGTGGTTTAAAATTTTGGAGAGGGCCTCCCAGTTTCTCTGACTTCCTCTCAGAGCAGAGATGATGGCACTTTATTTAGCCTCTCCTTCCCTTGTCCAGGGTGGACACAAATTGAGACTGTGGGAGACTCAGCTGCCCTTTAGGAAGCTGCCACACCCCTTTGCACCTGACAGAACCCCTTGGTCAAACTGTGCCTTGTCTTCTTATTCCATCCATGAATAGAAACGCTATCAGTCAACGACCCCCCGGATGTTCTGGACAGGCAGAAATGCCTTGCTGCCTTGGCGTCCCTCCGACACGCCAAGTGGTTCCAGGTTTGCATTTTGTTCTTCTCTTTGTCTTTCGGTAGAGAATGCCTAAGTTTGACAACATGGCTAACTTTGACGTAAAGTGTCCGTAACATTGACTGTAGTAGCCGTGCCGGTCTTGTTAGCACCTGCAGCCTGCAGCTGCTAAAGGAGCGCGCCTAAATCAATTGGACTTGACACCCCTGAGGAGGAGGCTCCCGCTGAGCAGTGGGCTGCTTTGCACTAAGAGTAATAGGCTCCCTTCCACATGGCAGGGAGCTAGCTCAGTGCTGGCCACACACTTGGTGGCTGTGCACCCCTGCAACCGTTTACCCTTGGCAAAGCAGCACCATGAGATTCGTGTTGTTGATGTTTGCCTGCTGTCCTCCGGGGTGCCCTGAGTGTGAAGAGACTGCGCTTTCTTCCTCTAGGCCAGAGCCAATGGGCTGAAGTCATGTGTCATTGTCATCCGTGTCCTAAGGGACTTGTGTACCCGAGTGCCCTCCTGGGGTCCCCTCAGAGGATGGGTAAGGCACATTATGATTAGAAGTGGGGGTAATGTTTGTCCAGGCAGGTCCTTTCAGAGTGTGGCCTTCACATAGCTTCATGGTATTGGCTTGGGTGGCTGTTGTGATCCATCAGACCCTGGGTTGGGATGGAAGCAAGACAAGGGCCTTCTTGGGTGGGGGAGTGGGTGGGAGGAGCAGTTCAGAAAGGAGGTGGGAGCTGCCTGGGCAGTCCACTGTGACTAGTCATGTGAGGAGAGGTGTGCGGGTGTTCTTGAGTAGTTTGCCACCCACGGCCTGAGGCCCGTTTCCTCCTCCTCCTTCTCCTCCTCCTCCTCCTCATTTTATTTTTTAAGCTACCTGTTTCTTAACAGCCCACTATTAAGAGGTTACAGTTTAAGGCTAATTACCTCAGTCCTCAGTGTTGTCCTTGGCCCATACCGCCTTTATGAAAGCCCCTTCCTAGATGTCTGATGTTGGACTTTGACCTCACTGGCTGGCTTTCAGTCTCGGGACTCCTAACCCCTCTAGCCAGTGATAGGGCTTCCTAGGGTGTTTCCTGCGACTGGGTGCTCATTGTCCCTCTTGCCTTTTAGCCGCTGGAGCTGCTGTGTGAGAAGTCCATCGGCACTGCCAATAGGCCCATGGGTGCTGGCGAAGCCCTGCGAAGAGTGCTGGAGTGCCTGGCCTCCGGCATCGTCATGCCAGGTTGGGGCCTTGTGATTTTCAAGGGACAGAGAGAAAAGGACAGGGATGAAGGCCTCACCGCCACTGCCTCACTGGTCCACTGACTGGGTTAGGGATACAGCAGCTCCACGTCCCCCTGCTAGGGCCAAAGCACGTGACTACCCTCTTGCACCATCATATCCAGCCCTGTGCCGGGTCCGCAACCATGAATGGGGCGGACCCAGGGCCAGTGGTGACCCACTCCCACGTGACTTTCTTCCTCTGAGACACATATAATTTATTTCTGTCTAAGGCTGGATGCCGAGTGGGTCACCGAGCTCGGTGTGTTTTCCAGAGCTGGGTGTGGATGGGGTGCGGGGGGGTAACACACCTGGTTCCCTCAGCCAGCAACTCTTATGAGACGACAAGGGATAATCCTCTGCATATCTTCCTTGTTTCCTGCCTTCAGATGGTTCTGGCATTTATGACCCTTGTGAAAAAGAAGCCACTGATGCTATTGGGCATCTAGACAGACAGCAACGGGAAGATATCACACAGAGTGCGCAGGTATAGTCGTCGCCATTGCCAACGTGAGCCCTTACCCAGTCTGCACTCACTGGCTCCAGTTCCATTACTGGGCATTTGAAGGGCAGCCCCTGGATCATAGGCTCAGGTTGGGGACCAAGGCAAAGGCATGGTGTCAGATACAGGGAGCCCCAATCTGGGCTGCTGCTTTGTTCTGGTGCCACATGTGACTGTCTGCCTCTCCTCCTGCTCGACTGCCATGTTGGCGCGGCGAGGTCAGTGGGCCGCAGCTTTGCTGTGAGAACTGCTAGAGGCTCTTCCCCTGCAGCTCTACCCCTTGGCTCCATGTGGCAACCAGCCCCCAGGTTGGGGTCTCCTGTATTCTTCTTGAGGGGGGTGGTCACAGGCTGGCACTCCCCCACAGCAAGGCTGGGCCAGAGCTGTCAGGCCCTGCCCTGGCTGTCAGGGGACCCCCTTGCTGACCTAAGGGAGACTCTTAGCAGCCCCCCAGTCCCACAAGCTTCCACCCCATCTCAGAAGGCATTAGTGAGCGCACATGTGGTCACTGTGGCATGAGGCAGCCGAGTCAGACTCCTCTTCCCCTTCTCTAGCATGCTCTGCGGCTCGCTGCTTTTGGTCAACTCCATAAAGTCCTAGGAATGGACCCCCTGCCTTCCAAAATGCCCAAGAAACCAAAGAACGAGAACCCAGTGGACTACACTGGTAAGGACACATGGGCACTCATGTCTGGGTTCTCTCCAGAGTGCTGTTTGCATGTCTCAGCTGCTTCTACCTGGTCTCCTTTCAGTTCAAATTCCCCCCAGCACCACCTACGCCATCACACCCATGAAACGCCCCATGGAAGAGGATGGGGAGGAGAAGTCTCCCAGCAAAAAGAAAAAGAAGATCCAGAAGAAAGGTAAGAGCGTTCCCTGGCTGGTGCCCACTTTCTTCCATCTGGCTCAGTCACTGGACATCTGGATGGTTTTGCCTTTTTTTTTTTTTTAACAGAAATATTCCTTGAAGACCATACTAAAAGCCTTATCTTACTTTCTTACTTACTTACTCATTCATTCATTCATTCATTCATTGATTTATAGTCTGCATATGTTTAAAAAGAATTTCTCTGGGGTGTGAATGTGCATGTACCATGGTGTTCATGTCGAGGTTAGAGGACAACCTTGGGTCTGTCCTTGCTTTCTACCTTGTTTTAGACAGGATCTCTTTGTGGTTTCCTGCTGAGTAGGCCAGGCTAGCTGCCCCACAGGGGCGCCCCCCCCATTCTTGTCTAGCCATGGGAGTGCGAGGATCACAGATGTGCCCCTGTCCCGTGTGGCTTTATGTGAGTTCTCAGGAGCTGAACTCTTGGGCATTCACAGTAGGTCCTTTGGCCTCTTAGCCATCTTCCCAGCCTTTGATTTTTTTTTTTTTTTTTTTTTTGAGACATGTTCTCTGTTATTGTTGTGTAACTCTAGTTGCCCTTGAACTGCTGTGTAGACCAGGCTGCCCTTGATATTTAAGTGTTGTGAAAACCTAATGTCCGGGACTGGTGGCTCACATCTGTGATCCCAGAACCCATGAGGTTAAGGTGAGAGAACTGTGACTTCCAGTCCAGACTGAGATTCAGAGTGAGGAAGATGCTTTCTCACCCCCCTCCCCACGACCCCCGGACTAGTAACCGGCACAGGTGCAGTGGGAGGGTCCCGGGGTGAGTTACACTTGCACTGGCTTCGGGAACGGCTCAGGCAGCTCACTTGCCCCAGAGTCATGTAGCAATCTCCAGGCTTTGGCTTTTCTGGGCTCTGCACGTTTCATCCCTTTTAACCTTGGTCTCTTTTTAGAGGAGAAGGCCGAACCTCCCCAAGCTATGAATGCCCTGATGAGGCTGAACCAGCTGAAGCCGGGGCTGCAGTACAAGCTGATCTCCCAGACAGGTCCTGTTCATGCCCCCATCTTCACCATGTCTGTGGAGGTAGATGGCAGTACCTTTGAGGCCTCAGGGCCATCTAAAAAGACTGCCAAACTACATGTGGCTGTAAAGGTAAGTGCAGGTGGATACTCTTTTTTTCAAACAGAAAATGCACTTCCCACGTAGGCCTCAGTTTGCAAGCTGACAGTATGAATGAATCTCAGAAAGGGTGTAGAAACAGAGGTAGATAGAGTTTTGATCACAGCTTCAGAGGCAACCTGAGAAACTAAGGGGCGGGGGACCTTTGCAGGTAGCTAAGATTGTGCTACAAGTTACCTTAGGAAGTTCTGTGGGGTGTGGGGAGGACCTTTGTAGGTGGTTCCTTAAAAGCCTTCTATCATCTGAGCCCTGGGTCTGTCTGCTCCACAGGTGTTACAGGACATGGGCTTGCCAACAGGCGCTGAAGGCAGAGACTCCAGCAAAGGGGAGGACTCGGCTGAGGAGTCAGATGGGAAGCCAGCCGTAGTGGCTCCACCTCCTGTGGTAGAAGCTGTCTCCAACCCCAGTTCTGTCTTCCCTTCAGATGCCACGACTGAGGTGAGTGAGCCTGTGGTGGGTGCTGGGAATGACGCTGCATGCATGGTGGGCCATATTACCAGGACAGAGCAGGTAGTCACTAGTCCTTATGTGCAGAACAGAGCCAGGCATGTCCAACATGTGGCCTAGCCTGAAATCCTGAAACCACTTCAGACATTCTGAGTTGTTTTGCAGTTTTCTGTAACCGGGGTGCATGGTTCTCAAACTTGAACTTTTTTTTCTCTCCATTTTATATTTTATGTATGTGAATCTTTGGCCTGTGTGTATGTCTGTGCAACACATGTGTGCAGTGCCCTCAGATCTCTTGGAACTGGAGTTAAAAGAGGTTGTGAAGCTAGGTGGTTGGTGATGCATGCTTTTAATCCCAGCACTCAGGAGGACAGCCAGGGCCACACAGAGAAACCCTGTCTTGAAAAACAAAACAAACAAACAAACAAACAAACAAAACCAAAAGGTTTGAGTCACCATGTGGGTGATGGGAGCCAAATCCATGTCTTAAGAGAGCCGCCAGTACTTTTAACCACTGAGCCATTTTCCCTCTTTGAATATAATAGACCCTGTAGCAATTTCATTTTATTATTACTATTTTTATTACATTCATTATTGTGTGTATACACACCTGAGGGCACACATTTAGTGGTCATAGTATAACTTGTAGGAGTCTGTTTTGACTGAGCTTGGATCATCAGGCTTGGTGGCAAGTGTCTTTACACATTGAGCCATCTTGCCGGTCCCTGTGTGTGAGCTTGGTTGGTGTACAGTAATGTTTTGCAGTATCAGAAGTTTGGACTCACCTGCCAGATCTTATAGCCAGTCACCTGCAAAGGGAGCAGCTGTGGAAGTTGTGGTGCTCAGAACCTGTACTCAGGGAGCCAGAATGGTGTGGGTGGAGTTGGTTGTATCACTGAGACATGTCAGCTGCCATGCACACAGGATGGTCCAGATCTAGAGGCTCAAGTGAGAGGCCTTGGCTCAGTGGCTGTTTGGCTTCTGGGTGGTGGTGGAGTGCCCAAGTCTAATTTAGTGGGGTTTTCTTTGTGCTTTCCCTGAGGACGTCAAACAGCAGGGGCCCATATTGACTAAGCATGGCAAGAACCCAGTTATGGAGCTTAACGAGAAGAGGCGTGGCCTCAAATACGAGCTAATTTCTGAGTCGGGGGGCAGCCACGACAAACGGTTTGTTATGGAGGTGAGTAATCAGGTGGCTAGAGGGAGGCACCTGAGCTTCCTGGGAAAGAAGTGCTCTGGGAGAGGCCTGGGCCTCTGCAGAAAGGCTTTAAATTAAGCTCCTCACACTAGAGGAGGTGCTGGGTTCACTCAGTCCCCACACACTGTTTTTTCCACAGGTTGAAGTGGATGGTCAGAAGTTTCAAGGTGCTGGTTCAAACAAAAAGGTGGCAAAGGCTTATGCTGCTCTTGCTGCGTTAGAAAAGCTTTTTCCTGATGCCCCCCTTGCCCTTGAAGCCAACAAAAAAAAAAGAACCCCTGTACCTGTTCGAGGTGGACCCAAATTTGCTGCCAAGGTGAGAATTCAACTTTGAGCCCTCTGGCCTCAGGTAGGAATTTGATTGATCTGAGGATGGGGTGACCCCACTCCTGTGCACTCTCTTTCAGCCACACAACCCTGGCTTTGGCATGGGAGGCCCCATGCATAACGAGGTGCCTCCACCTCCCAACCTTCGAGGCCGGGGTCGAGGAGGGAACATCCGTGGGCGAGGACGAGGGCGAGGATTTGGTGGCGCCAACCATGGAGGAGGCTACATGAATGCTGGTGAGGGTCTCCTCCTTCCTGTCGCCCATGTATGGCACACTCCAGGGATGACTGTGTCCCTCTCCTTGGAAGGAAGGGGTAGATGGGTGCATATCTACCCTGCAACCTGTCTGCTGTCTTGCAGGTGCCGGATATGGAAGCTATGGGTACGGCAGCAATTCGGCCACGGCAGGCTACAGTAAGTGTGCGTTCTCTCTGTCTGCACTTGGGAAGCTGCGGCGGCAGCAGCGGCGGCGGCAGCGTAGTCTGGGTCTGAGTTAGGGTAGGTTGCTGGCCTCAGCATCTCTGAGGTTCAGGGCCACCAGCCGTACCTTTTTGCGGTGATTAGGTTAGCCCCGGCCCTCAAGTCCCTGTCCCCAAAGTGTGTCCAAGCTGTCACAGTTTTAATGCTAACACACCCTTGAGTACCGCCTAAGTTCCTTTGAAGTCGGCTTTTTAAATTTCTCTGCTTTAAGCACCAGTCTTTGAGAATGCGCCTTCCTGCCCGTGCACTGCTCTTTGTCTTGAGAAGGAGCCTTCATTGGGGGGTCACACGAGCAGAGAAATCTAAAACCTGAATTTCAAATGTGGCGCTCTGTGCCCTTTTTCAAAAGAATTCTAATTTCTTCTCTCTGCTCTGTCTCCCCCTTTTGTAGGTGACTTTTTCACAGACTGCTACGGCTATCATGATTTTGGGGCTTCCTAGAGCGTCTAAAAGTATTGACACAAAATCAACTTTTTACTCCAATTTCCTCCAACTCCAAAACCCAAAGTGTCCGTGCTGTGTCCCTGTGCTTCTCTGGGGTTCTCAACCGTGGCTTTCCACCGCAGCTTGTCTGAAACTGTTAGCCTGCAGACTTAAGACAATGGCAGGTTCTATCATGAATTTGCCTTTGAACTTGGTCATTTCGAAGTACACACTAAGTGGAAAAACCCTTTTCTCAGATTTTTATTTTTATTTTTGTGCAGCCTCGCACAGAATTCAGAATTCTAGAGCCAGCGTTGTTCAGCATCAAGGCAAAAGCCCATCTTTGCTTTGTATGGAAAGCATTCCTTTATTTGAAGAGACAGATAATGGCACGTTTTAATCTACCTTTGTCTTAATTTACAGCAGGTTTTGTATGCATTTTTCACAAATTTCCACATCTGATTGATGCCTTTGGCAGTGTTGAAAACGGTTTCAGTACATGAGAATCCAGAGCAACTGACTTTTTCTTGCCTTTTTAAGGAGCATGTAACCTGGGATGGCCAGGACTCGCGTAGAGCAGGGCCTTCCACCTTTTGTAAATGCTCTGGTGGGTCCTGGGCTTAAAGGGGATTCTGTGGCTGCTTTAGTTAAGAGCGTGAATTTGCAAAGGCATCAAAACTGCGCTTCCGTTACCTGTGTGAGAAGTAAGACAGGCTTGAAAGGAGAGAATAACGTGAAATTTTGCAAGTCCCGATCACAGCTGTTAATGCATGGACTTCTGGATTGGGTTTGGGTTTATCTTTTTCACAGTGGGCCTTTAAAACTGAGCTGGAAGAGGCCCGCACATTCCCAGTCCCCCCCCCCACCCCCTTTAGCAAAGAGCTGGCTTTGACCCCACCAGGGTCTACACTGCCAGGCACCTAGAAGTTTGTTCCCATGTGTAAAGTACAAGGCCCCTTCTCTCTGGTGGGGATCCTTGTGATACTGCGGTTAGGCCTCTGTCTGCTCTGTAGTCTTTGCTGCAGATCTGCCCCTGCTTTGACTTGCAAGATTTGATGTTTATTCAGACAAAAAAGTGGCCAAAATGGTTATCGTGTGACTTGTTCCCCAAGGTTTGAAAAGTCAGTGGAACTTTCTAAGACTTTGCATGATGTGTTTTATTTTATTTTTATTTTTTAGAAAGTATTGTTTGCGAATAATGTCTTTTTATACCAGGAAATAGTTCTGAATGACGTTGAAAACCTACCTTTTCCTTATTACTATTATTATTTTTTAAATGAATACATGTTAAAGTCATGAGCCCTCCGTCCTGGCGTCTTCATTCATGCCCGGCTTCAGGCAGGCAGCTCAGTCGCTCAGCATAGGACCCTGGGGAAGCCAAGGCAGGGGCCTGGAGGAGGTGCTGGGGTTGGGGTTGGGGTGATCTGGAGCCCTGGGCTTCCCAGTATCCTCACTGAGCCTCCATGTGTTTGCTTTCTTGCATTGTGGGACCCTTCCTCCTCTGTAGTGTTGTGGCTGTGTGATGGGGTGGGAGAGACCTGTCTGAAGACAGGCTTGCACAGGGGCATTGCCTCTGCCAGTGCTTGTGCCAGCAGCTGGGGGAGCATCAGCATGGGCGTGGGCTGTGGACCCACCAGCGGGTAGAGGGAAGGCATGGTGCCCTTAGTTCTCAACCAGGGAAGCAAGGTCAGGCTGTGTGAGAGCACCCTTCTCCCTTCTGCCTGTCTGGGGCCTAATGGGATTCACTGGGCTACAGGTCTGCATGCTGGGGCTACTTTGGGAATCCAGGCTTCTGGGAGCTCCAAGGCCCCTGTTGAGCACTGGAAAATATCCTGGCTTCCCCTGAGACTGGAGGTGGGAACTCCCTTCTGTAGTGGGACTGAAGTGATGCCTTGGCCAGCCCTGTTGTCTTCCTGCTCCTGTCAGCTCTCCCACTAGGGAGCACGCTGATAAACCCAGTGGTGAGAAGTGGGGGGGCCAGAGACCAGAGCGGCCACAGTGCTAGCTCACCAGTCCTGCCACTGAGGCCCCGTTCAGACCCTGAACCTCAGTCTCAGCCTGGGCTTGCCTTCCCAGGAGACGGGGGACCCACTCTATGCCTTCAGTTGTGTTTTTCACACTAAGGAGGGAGGCCGGGCAAGTGTCTTGAGTCTCAAGTCACTGTCTGAAGAGCAGTTGGTCTTTGAAGACCATGGTGGTCTTAGAGACCTCATGGCAAGGCATCTCCTGGGGTCCCCAAGGCTTGTGCCTGTTGAGCTCATTTCCTGCACGGAGGGAGGGGGGGGCTCACTGCTTCTGGGTGCTTTGCTTTTCCTGTCACCGTTGGGGACATCTGGGTAGCCGTCAGCTAGTCCTGAATGTCATCCACGCTCGGAGCCCATCTCATTGTAATGTTGACATCTGCAAAGCTGCTGTCGTGCTGCTGCTTGGCAAAGACCCCTTGTCATCAGCTGAGGGTGAGTGGAGCTGAAGGCTGGGCTGGCTTAAGCCAGGCTGCCTCGACCAGCAGAGCCTCGTGCTCCCGTCTGTCCCTCGCTGCTCTGAGCAGTAAGCTGTGGGCCAGCCTTCAGGGCCCACGACTGCTGCCTTCCCCCCTCCCAGCCCTCCCTCCCTCGGGGACCCTCCACCTGACCTGCTGCTTCCCTGTTTAGGTCAGTTCTACAGCAATGGAGGGCATTCTGGGAATGCCGGTGGTGGAGGCAGCGGGGGCGGTGGTGGCTCCTCCAGCTACAGCTCCTACTACCAAGGAGACAGCTACAACTCACCAGTGCCCCCGAAACATGCTGGGAAGAAGCCGCTGCATGGGGGCCAGCAGAAACCCTCCTACAGCTCGGGTTACCAGTCCCACCAGGGCCAGCAGCAACCCTACAACCAGAGCCAGTACAGCAGCTACGGCACGCCGCAGGGCAAGCAGAAAGGCTTCGGCCATGGGCAGGGCAGCTACTCCTACTCCAACTCCTACAGCTCCCCTGGTGCTGGGGGGGGCTCCGACTACAGCTACGACAGCAAGTTCAGTGAGTTGGCTTTCAGCGCCCACTTTCTGCTTGGGGATGACGGCCGCAAGCCCGGCGCTAGCCAGGAGCTGGGAGGCGCTCTGGGAGAGTGAGTGTAGGGAGAAACCTGGACGCGGGGTCTCTGCCCCCATGCTGTGGCTAGGCACCAGGGCAGATGCTGCAAGGCTGCCTCCTGGGACTTGTCAAGGGCTGCATTCCATCCAGCTCCTCAGTGAACCAGCCCCATGCACTGGCCTCCAGGCTTCATGTGCACTGTCGCCCAGCAGGGTTGAGTAGGTGTGAGTTTGTCCTCCTGACAGAAGAGCAGTCATCACAAAGATTGGGGGCTGAATAAGCTGTGGGATGGGGGGCAGATGAGAGCATTGTGTCCGGGGGAGAAGAGGCAGTTGGGAAGGTGAGACAGGTGGACTTCAGAGTGGGTGAGTCATCCTGACCGGGGCAGAATGACTGTGACAGGGCTCCCCACCCAGGCTCCTCCTCGCCTGTCTGAGCTGCCCTTGGCCCCAGGCCCCACTCACACTGTTGCTTTGTTTCCTCAGACTACAGTGGTAGTGGAGGTCGCAGTGGCGGGAACAGCTATGGCTCCAGCGGGTCCTCCTACAGCGCGGGCTCACATGGGGGTTACGGCGGCGCAGGGGCCGGGGGCGGCGGCTCTTCATACCAAGGCAAACCAGGTGGGCCCCACAGCCAGTGCTCCCCAGGGGCCGGGGCCGTGAGCGGCTGTGCCAGTGACTGCTGCTGCTGCTGCTGCTGCTGCTTCCCCAGGGGGGCTGGGCTGGGGCTCTGGCCAGAGACCTCAAGTCGCCTCATTCTTCAATGCTGGCAGCTACTGAACTGACCTGGGGGGCTCCTATCTCTGGTCAGCCAGTCAGCACTTGACGTCGGCCCCTAAAGGCAAAGTTGCCCCACCTCTTGGGGTAGTAGCGAGTGGTAGTAGGCCAGTGTGACAAAGCAGGGCCCACTGGACTGCCACCCTGGGGACAGTAGTGTGTGACTGTCGCCCAGACCTCTGTGCTAAGCTCCCTCCCTCCATCTTGCAGGAGGCTACTCATCACAGTCGAACTACAGCTCCTCTGGGTCCAGCCAGAGCTACAGCGGCCCTTCCAGCTCCTACCAGTCCTCACAAGGTGGCTACAGTCGGAACACAGAGCACAGCATGAACTACCAGTACAGATAAAGGCCCAGGCTGCCCGCCCTCCCTCACCTTCTGCACCTCTGCCTCCAACTCGTCTCGGGAGATTGTCTGCACATCACAGTCGCCGTGTCCACCGGCGCAGCGCCCACCCGTCCACGTTGCCGATGTTGCCACGCTGTGAAGTGTGGTGGTCCCTGAGACCCGTGCCGTGACCCCTGTTTAGCTGTGTCCGGGACTCCGTGTCTTCAGTGGTTTGTTAGTTGCCATTACACCTTGTCTGAGTAGTGTTGGAGTTGTTGCCTTGCGGTATCCCTCTGTCTGTCTCTGCCCGGTGTGAGTGCCATCGGGCGTCCTTAAAGAGTTGCAGAAGGGACACGGCATCTGTTACTGCTTTTGTGAAGTGAGTTCAATGAGCTGGCTTTATTTTAATGCTTTAGTGTTTCAGTTTTATAAGTGAAAATTTTATTTTAAAAACCAGTGAGAAAGAGTGGTTCGTTTTGTTTTTGTTTTGTTTTGTTGTTTTGTTTTGGTATGTCTGGATCATTCAGGCAGTACATTTGAGTTCCGCTGAATGTAGACAAATAAAGAAAAACAAAACTGCGCTTGTCGCAGGCCTTGCGGCAATGTTTTCTCTTTGGATGGTGTTTCTGCTTCAGGTCATTATTCACCTTATATGGCCCTGGCTAACCTCAAACTTGCAGCAACCCTCCTGCCTCAGCTTCCCAAGTGCTGGGGTAACACGTGTGAGCACCATACCCAGCTTTTTGATGAAGTTTGAAATGTCATCTCACACCATGGCAGAGCAGACTGTCCCTGTAAGACTGTGTAACTCAGTTGGGAAACCACAGGCTGGGGCTGGGTGAGGTTTCCTAGGCACAGTCCTGCCTAGAGGTGCTGTGGAAATGGGAGAGCAGGGCTGAGACTTCCTAAGGGCAGTGGTCGTCCCTGTCAGAGACCTCCGTCCCCAGGTGAAGTCCTGCACTCGAGGGAGGGTGCTGCCGAAGCCCCTGTGGCCTGGAGAGGCATTGGGAAATGCTGCCTGCACCTCTGTCAGGGAAGGCCTTCTCACTCTGACCCTGCCCAGACTGGGATTCCGGGGGGCGGGGGGGGCACCTCCACTGCTGCCAGCCCCAGCACAGGTGTGACACCCTCGGCCAGTGCCCCCTTCCACCACACACACACACACACACACACACACACACACACACACACACACACACACACACGGTGGCTACTCCAGGCTGCTACCTCAATGCAGGAAGTCGGCCAGTGAGATGGATCTCTACTGCAAGAAAGGGACTCGGGTGCCTTAGATGAGCCACCAGGCTGAGGGAGGAGTCCTGAAGCCCGGCACCTTTTGAACTCCTCTGAAGAACAGAGACTGCACCCTCCCTAACTGGCTCTCCCTCGAGCGGCTCTGGGTGATGGGACCCTCCAGCCACACTGAAGTTTCTCAGTGGACACTCAGCCAGCAACAAGGGATTCCACACACCCAGCCCTGGTGCATCCAAGCTCATCAATGTAGGAAGCTGGCTTTAGGAAAGTGTAGCTTGTCCCCTGAACGTAAGAGGATTTCTAGTGCTGGCCCTTGGTCTGTGCATAGCTGGAGGCCTTCCTCACAGTTGCCCTCCAGCCCTAGAAAGCCACCCCGGGAGCTACTGTCTCTTCCCTACCTGGTAGTCAGTAGGCAGGAGCTGGTTTATGATGGACGCTCTCTTGCGTGCTGTTCTCCAGTTGCTTTGAATGGTATCTCATGTCATCTGTTAACAGATCTCCAGGAGTCTGAGCAGGAAAGGGCAGAGGTCATGGTTTGTCTCTGATGAGGGCAATGCACTTTTTTTTTTTTTTTTGGGTGGGGTGGGGGTTCGAGACAGGGTTTCTCTGTGTAGTTTTGGTGCCTGTCCTGGATCTCGGTCTGTAGCCCAGGCTGCCCTGGAACTCAGAGACTCACCTGGCTCTGCCTCCTTAGTGCTGGGTTTTAAGGCGTGCGCCACCGCTGCTTGGCAGCAATGTACTTTTTGTGTAAGCGTAGAGGTTGGGGCCGAGGCTTCAGGTGCAGACTGCTCCCGAGGGTTAACACTTGTCAGAGGAGGGCACTAAAGGCCACCTTGGGTTCCTGACAAGCATGCAGGCCCAGGGCTTCCACCTGCTTGAGCAGTGCCCCTGGGCTGTGGCCAGTCTCTGCCAGTTTACTATCCATTTGATAGCTTTTGTCCCAAGGGTCACTTTGGCTTCTGGCTTCTGCAGCTAAACATCTAGTCAGGCTGTGAGGCCAAGTCTAATAGTGCACATGACCTGCTGAGACCTGGTGTAGACAAGTCAGGTCACAAGAGACTTCATGTGTGTGTTGTTTGAATTTTTGAAACAGGGTCTCACTTCCCTGGCTGACCTTGGAACTTGGGGACCTGCCTCTCCCTGAGTCCTGGGATTTGGACATGTGCCGTCATCACCCTTGGCTCCTGGTCTGTTGGCCTACCACGTGGTTTACTAGGAGGCGCTTATGTTCGGCGTCTATGCCACACTGCTGGTTATTGTCATTGTGCTGCCAGGGCCCAGTGGGCCTCCCCCAGCTTGATAGCAAGACAGGCTAGGGGAGTTGGAGCCAGAAGAGGGGTTAGGTGCAGGGCCGAGGGAAGAGTATGCCAGGCAGAGGAACAGTCCAAAATGTTCCCGGAAGTTTCTCCGGTCCCGCCCAGCCGTTAAGACGAACCTCTCCCATGTCCTGCAGCCACTCGGTAACAAACGCCAGAGGCTTATACTACTTACAAACTTGCTAGCTAGCTCTTATAACAACCCATTTCTATTAATCTATATGTTGCCATGTGGCTGTGGCATTACTGGTTGCTCTTTGGGCAGCTGGTGACTTCCCTGACTATCCTGTTCGAATGTACTGCCTAAACTTACCTGCCCTGCCATAGGCCAGTGCAGCTTTATCAACCAATCAGAGCAGCACATGTCCACAGTGTACAGAAAGACATTCCACAGCGCCAGAATGACAGAACAGCCAGAGTAACAACTGGGTCTGGGCCTGGGTTGAAGCCTTACGTATTCGAAAGGGAAAGGTGAGCAGTGTGACTGGGGGGGGCGGGCAGGAGTCATCAGATGCCAGGCCAAGGGCGTCTTGTAACCCTTGTCCTAAGGACCATGGAATGAATGGATCACTGAGGGATCTGAGCTGGGAAGACCTGGGTGACTACTTTAGTCCTTTGAGTTGTGGAGCAAGGTCAGTGGCATTGGAAGACAAGAAAGGGGATTGCAGGCCAGGAGGTGCTGAAGTTCTGGAATGTTCTGAAATTGAAAGCCCTCTTGGATTTGAGAGAGACTTGAGGTGGTTTAAAAACTTTTTGTCTGAGGAACTCCAAGGTGGGCATTTTGAAAAAGGGGCCAGTACTCACTTCTCCTGCGAGGCAGAATTGTCTGAGCTATAGTGATTGTGATTCCTTGACCCGGGTTTCACCACCACCCAAGAAATGGCACCTACTGGCTTATCTGCTGTGGCACCTAGGCATTGTGGATTGTCATGGACACCTCCACCCTGGCTGGCTAAACAGGCTTACCGGGTCCAGGAACACTTACGGCACCCACCAGAATCCATGGTCCTAAGCACCGTTTCACTGTTGGTTCTGGAACTTAATTCTTCATTTCTGAAAGCTCTGAGCTTTTCCCTGAACCCAGAATTCTATCTAGTCCCTGCCTGTTTTGGACCTCTCTGCCTTCTCATGCCAGCCTGCTAATCTGAGTATGTGGGGGGACTCCATGGAATCCACAGGAACCCCGGTAAGTGAGGACAGAACACCAGTCACCCATGGCTGGACAGAATGCAAGTGCGTGGAGATCCTCCCAGGCGGTTTCTGCACACACCTCTTCTAACCCATTTCGCCGCCTCCTCCCTGCTCAGGATTTCCTAGGTAACTCCTGGGCTTTCCCGCGCTGGGAACCCAGCCAGCTTTAAACTCCCGGAGTCCCCGCCCTGGGCCTCAGCCCCGCCCCCTGCGCCGCAGCTTCTCCAATCGCCTGGCAGCAAGCCTGGCGCTGTCCCTTGTGCTGAAGCTGAGCTCCCCATGCTGTCCCCAGCCCTCCCGCTGATGGCATTAAGTCGCTGCTCCTCCCTTGCCCACTTACCCCAGGGTCGCACAGCTGTGCCATCTGCCCTCTACCCTATCCCTCAGTCCCTCCAGCCACTCTTGACATTTCCTTCTCCCTGCTGCCTGGAGAGCACTCTCCAGCCTCTGCACCAAATCCAGGTCTGTCTTCAAGCTGGGCCCTCCACCAGGCCCACTTCTAGTTTCTGTGATTCTGGACCATGGGAGGCGAAGGAATAAGCTTACTTGAGCCCAAGAATCTTGAAGCCAGCGTGCGCTACAAAACCATCAAAGCTGGGCATAGTGACTTTAAACTGCTACTAGGCATTTGACCACACCCCAAGAAAAGCAAGGGATCCAGGCGGTGGTGGCGCACGCCTTTAATTCCAGCACTCAGGAGGCAGAGGCAGGTGGATCTCTGAGTTCAAAGCCAGCCTGGTCTACAGAGTGAGTTCTAGGACAGTCAGTGCTACACAGAAACCCAGTCTTGAGAGAAAAACAAAAACAAAAACAAAACAACAACCACCAAAAACCACTATCTAAAGATCTGGGCCCCAGAGACGTCCACTCTGTTCCTTCTTCATAATGTAGTCACCTCTTATGATCAGCCTGTAAAACCTACCAACCACTCACAAGGTCCTGAGGTGAGCCACAGCATATGCAAGACCACGGCAATGTTCTCCCATAGTCCTATTACTGGGAGCAAGACAGGTCCTTTGTGTTCATTGGCCAGCCTAGCCTAATGAGTGCATCAAAATAGCATAGGGTGCTGGTGTGGTGACATGTGCCTTTAGTCCCAGCACTCAGGAGGCAGAAGCAGGTGAGCTTTTGAGTTCAAGTGCAGCCAGGGAGGGCTACGGGGTGAGACCCTGTCAAAAAAGTTGAACATGGACGCTGGCTCTAGCAGCTTACACCTGTAATTCCAACACTTGGAGGTTGGACAGGCAGGGAAACTGACGTGAGAGGTCAGCCTGGACTACAGATTGCAACCCTGTCTCAAGATGAACCAAAACAAAAACTGCCAGGTATGGTGGTTATCCTAAGCACTTTAAAAAACAGAGGCAAGCTGCTTGGTGGTGCCGCCTGCCTTTATTTGGTGGATCTCTTGAGTTCGAGGCCAGCCTGGTCTTTGGAGTGAGTTCCAGGACAGCTAGGGAGGGCTACACAGAGAAACCCTGTCTTGACAAAAAAGAAAAAAAGTGAAAGGAGGATCAGCCTCGGCTGCACAGTGAATTTGAGGTCAGCATGAACTATGTCATGTCTTGTCTCAAAAATAACCAGTACAGGACTGGAGAGATGGCCCTGAAGGTCCTAGTCCCATCATGTACATGGTGCCTCACAACTGTAACCCCAGTTCAGGGGTCACACCTGTCCCCCCACCAAGGCTGCACAGAGAGACCCTGTTTGGAAAACAGCTAGGGAAATGGATCAGTACATTAAGGTGACAATCTGAATTTGACTTCCTGGGACCCATATGATGAAAGAACAGATTCCTGGAAGTTGTCCTGGCAAGTGTGTGGGTGTGTGTATGACCACACATGTACACCCACACATGTAAATAAGTGTAAAAATTTAAGAATGGCTCTGACCGTAACCCCAGCACTGTGTGTGTGGAGGTGGGGTGGTGACCATGAGGATCAGTGGGGCTTGCTACCTGACAGCCTAGCTGTAGGTTCAGGCTTGGACTGTCTCGAGAGGTTAAAGTGGAGAGTAACAGAGCAGGACATTCGACATCCTTACACGAACACAAGGGACACCAGCTTTGGTGTTCTGAAGCGGCCTGACTAAACCCAGTCCCACCACTTCCGGAAGCTGGAGTCCTTTAGCCCCTATCACGGGGTAGAGGCGCTAAGATCCTAACCACCTACACCTGCCCAGGAGAGCAGGTTCCCCATAGCAGCCCACTGGGAACGTGGGACGATGGTGCCCTCTGCTGGCAGAGGCGACATCTGCTTTATGTTGACGTTAACTCGCCTGGCTTTATTATGTTCAGGGAGAGGGCTGGTGTGGAGGAACATGAGCATACACACCCACGTGAGCACACACACACTCAGACATCTCACACCGAGTGAATAAAGTAATGGTGGGGGACGAGTTTCTGGACTTTAGGGTTCTTTTTGCAATGCTAGGATTCCTTTGAAAAAATAGCTATTGACTGTGTATTGAGCTCTTGACTGAACGCTGGGTCCTTCTCTAAGCTCTTTGAGTGAATGAATGAATGAATGAACCATGCCTCTAATCCCAGGACTCAGGAGGCAGAAGCAGGCATATCTCTGTGAGTTTGAGGCCAGCCTGGTCTATCAAGTAAGTTCTGGGACAGCCACGACTGCACACAGAAACCCTCTCTTGAAAAAAATAAAACAACAAACAAGCAAAAAAAAAAAAAAAAAAAATGAATGATGAATGAACACAGTATGACAGAGGCTAGTTAGGGACTACACGTATGATACATCCATTCTCATGCTGTTTCTATCTGTGTATGTGAGTGCTGAGAAAGAACGCAGAGACTTATGCATGCCAGCCAGAAAGGAGCCTTATGCATGTCAGCTTTTAACTTTTATTTTACTTAAAATTGTAAAGTTGTGTGTGTGTGCATGCGCACGTGCGTAAGTATTTGACTTACAAGTTTGTGCACCACCAGAGGAGGACATCAGACCCCCTGGACCTGGAGTCACAGGTGGTGGGTGCTGGGAATTGAACCTACGTCCTCTTCGAGAGCAGCCAGTGCTCTTAACTGCTGAGCCAATCTCTCCAGCCCCTATTTTGCTTTTTGAGGCTGGTCTTGAAATCACTATACAGCTGAGGATAGTTTTGAACTCCTAACTCTAACTCTCTTGCCTTTACCTCCCAAGTGCTAGGATTGCAAGTGTGTCTTTTTTCCCCTGGAAAAAAGTTCTGGAGCTTGCTGTATAGACCAGGCTGGCCTTGAACTCACAGTGCTCCACTTGCCTCTGCCTTCCCAGTGCTAGCATCAAAGCTGTGTTGGTTCTGTTCTCTTCTCCACACAATCCTTTTTGCTCAGCCTCACAAACCTTGGGATTCCAGTTGAGTCGTCGTAACGAGCTGTTGTATTGTATACAGTAGGAGAAAAATATGTCTTGGCGTGTTTTTAAATTACATTCATTGTGTGTCCGCCCACACGAATTTGCAGGAATCGGTTCTCATTCTGGGTCCCAGAGACTGAACCCAGGTCATCGGGCTTAGCGGCGTGTATCTTCGCTCGCCCTGCCGCTATCTAGCCATTCATTACCCAGCGAAAGGGACAGCAGTGGGATCTGGAAGCCGCGCGCCCCAGAGTGAGGTGGAGGTAGGCGTCGGTTGCCATGGTTCCCTGTAGCCCGCAGGTCACGTGATTCGAGACATCATGGCGCTGTCCTCTGTGGTCTCAGCCCACGTGGTTCCGGGGCCGGAAATGGCGGCGGCAGGCAGCCCGGCTTCGCTGGAGTCCGCTCCGCGGATCATGCGGCTGGTGGCTGAGTGCAGTCGCTCCGGGGCCCGGGCGGGCGAGCTGCGGCTGCCTCATGGCACTGTGGCCACCCCGGTGTTCATGCCGGTGGGAACACAGGCCACCATGAAGGGCATCACCGCGGAGCAGCTGGACAGCCTGGGCTGCCGCATCTGCTTGGGCAACACCTACCACCTGGGGCTGAGGCCGGTGGGTGGATTCGATCCGGCGGTGGGCGGCGAGGGGGCAGCCCGGCCGGGACGCGCCTCCCAGACCGTCGGTCTGCGCGGGCTCCCCGCGCCTGGGCTCCCCCGGGCCGGGCCGGGGAGCTGCGGGCGGGCGGGCGCCTCACCCGGCCCTTTCTTCCGGCATGCCAGGGCCCGGAGCTGATCAGGAAGGCCCAGGGCCTCCACGGCTTCATGAACTGGCCCCACAATCTGCTGACGGTGAGTTGGGGTCGCCGCCCGAGGTTGGGGTGAGGGCCCCGGGCTCCATCCCCTGACAGCTTCGCCGCCGGGTCCCCCCAGGATAGCGGCGGCTTCCAGATGGTGTCTCTGTTCTCCCTGTCCGAGGTGACCGAGGAGGGCGTCCGCTTCCGCTCGCCCTACGACGGCGAAGAGACACTCTTGAGCCCAGAGAGGTCTGTGGAGATCCAGAACGCGCTGGGTAAGAGACGCTGCTGGCCTGGGGGCGGAGACGCCGCGTGCGGTTTGGGACGTCTGTGAATTGGGACTCGTTCACCCCGCAGAAATGAGGATAACGAATCGGTCCTGTGCTGGGCCAGAGTCCCAGCACAGCAAACACAACACGTAGAAATGCACGCGGTGGCTGCCTAGCGGGAAGATTCTTGCGGGTTCCGGGCCCGCTTGGGCTTCCCAGTGAGAACCTGTTTCCATCTCTGACTCGTGATATCAGCAGTGGGAACACAGTGGTGGATATGTAGCTGCCTTTTTTGGTTTGTTTTCGTTTCATATGTATGTATATTGTTGTTACTTTATTTACTTATTGTTTTTATTTTGGACAGTCTTACTATGTAGCATTGACTGGACGGGAACTTGTTTGTAGCCTGGTAGACCAGGCTGACCTCAAATACACAGAGACCCGCCTGTTTCTGCTTTTGGAGTGTTGGGATTAAAGGCGCGCGCCGCCACACCGAGCTGTTACTGTTCTTAGTAACGAATTTAATGAAATAATAGTGGTAACAGCATGAGACAGGAGTTGTTGTAGGCCCCTTATTTCGTCTATGGAGTTTATATTTTTATTGTGTCTTATTTTTGAGACAGAGTCCTACACAGTCTAGGCTGGCCTAGAACTCACTGCCTTATTAACTGAGGTTGACTTTGAACTCTTGATCCTCCTCCCTCCCTCCACATCCAGAGTGGTGGGATTACCGCCAAATGCCACCATGCCCAGCTTTATACTGAGCTGGGGATCAGGCCCAGGGCTCTTGGCACACTACATAAGCCCTCTACTCACTGAGCTGATCTACAGTCTAGGACAATTTATACTGTATAGATTTTGAGTGATGTTGGAGCCTTGTGCCAACATCATGACCAACAGCAAGTTAGTGAGGAGAGGGACTATTCATCTCACAGGTTTTATCCGTCACTGAGGGATTGTGGGCAGGGCTCTACCACTGCACCAAGGCCCCAGTTCTGGATTTTAGATACAGGATCTCCCTGGAACTGGCCGCACTGGAGCTCAGGATCCTCTCTTCCTGCTGGGATTACAGGCATGCTCAACCACATCTGGCTCTGCCTTTTGGTTTTTGTTTTTGGAGAAAGAATGTAGCTTTGTTGCTCAGCCTGGACTTGACTTCTACCCTCTAGATCTGGTTTTGATAAAAGTCATCCATCTGTCTGTGTTTTAGTTTCTTTCTGTAGCTGTGATAAAAGAGTCTGACCAGAGCAAGTTGAGGAGGAAAGGATTCATTTTGAGTGGGCATATGCTTCCGGGTCACAGTTGATCATCGAGGGCAGTCAAGGCAGGGTCTTAGAACAGAAGCCATGGATGAACGCTGCTCACTGGCTTGCTCGCAGGCTCATGCTTAGTTAGCTATTTTGCTTTAAGATTTATTATTGGGGTTGGGGATTTAGCTCAGTGGTAGAGCGCTTGCCTAGCAAGCACAAGGCCCTGGGTTTGGTCCTCAGCTCTGAAAAAAAAAAAGATTTATTATTGTTATTGTTGTTATTATTATTATTAGTTTTTTGAGACAGGGTTTCTCTGTGTAGCAGTACTAGCTGTCCTGGAACTCTCTTTGTAGACCAGGCTGGCCTCAAACTCACAGAGATCCTTCTGCCTCTGCCTCCTGAGTGCTGGGATTAAAGGTGAACACCACCACCACCACCACCACCACCACCACCACCACCACCACCACCACGCCTGGCTTATTTTTATTACATTGACTTATGTGTTTGTGTGCACACGTGAGTGTGGCGCCTGAGGTAGTATATTTTCTAGACCCGCAGTTACAGACAGCACTGGCCTGCCCGGGTGCTGGGAGTCGGGTCCTCAGGAAGAACACTGCATGATCTCAAAGACAAAGCAGCCTCCTCAGCTCAGAGCTGGCTTTTTCATGCAGCACAGCGTCACTTGCCCAGAGAGAGCCTGCTTCTAGAGGGCGGGTCCTCCCACATCAGCCATTCATCAGGAAAGTCTCAGATGTGGCCACAAGCCAGTCTGATCTAAGAAATTCCTTAATGCTGGCTTTTCTCTCAGATGACTTTAGGCTGGGATAGTCTGTCTGTCTAGTTGTCCTTCAGTCCTTATATCTGTGTTGTCTATCCATCTAAATCTGTCTGGCTATCTATCTAAGCTGGGGGTGTAACCAGGTCCTCACGCGTGCCAAGCCAAGACTGTGCCTTGAGGCATGGCCTCAGGCCTCCACTCTTTGATTTGGTAAGCCTTTGGGTGTCAGATTTGTCAGCAAGCAGCATTAAGCTAAGGGAGGCTGCGGTTTATTTCTATCTTGGTGTGTGCTCTTGCACCACAGAGCAAGCATGGGAGACAGAGGTGAGTCTTGATGCTAGTCCTTGCTCCATCTTGTCTGAGACAGGGTCTCATGGTCCAGGCTGACATCAAGCTCTATGTACCTAACAATGACCTTAAGTTCTGTTTTTCCTCAAAATATATTTTTAAAGGTTTTATTTATTTCTGTTGGATTTGAGACAGGGTCTCACTATATATCATTGACTGCCCTGGATCTTGTTATGCAGGCGAGTTTGGCCTGGAACTCACAGAAATCTTCCTGCTTCTTTTGTGCCAACCATGTCTACTTATTTTATTTATTTTTTGTATATAAGTATTTTGGCCTGCGTGTATGTCTGTGTACTGTATGTGGCCACCAAGGCTAGAAGAGGCCATAAGATTCTCTTAAACTTGTTGTGAGCTGCCATGTGGCTTCTGGGAACTAACCGAGGTTCTCTGGAAGAGCAGCCAACACTCTGGCCCCCAACTTCAAACTCCCGATTCTTCTGCCTCCACCTTCTGAAGGCTGGGGCCACGGGCCTCAACCACCACACCCACTTTATGCAGTGCTGGGGATGGAACCTGAAGCCTTGTGTGCTGGACCATACTGGCTGAGCTGTAGCCTCAGATTCCGGAGTAAAACTGCAGCAGTTCCCTATAAAGCTGGGCACAGTGGGGGCAGAGGCAGGGGGATTGGGAGCTGGAGAACAGCCTGAGATCCATGGTGATCATTTGCAGGAATAGTCCCTCCTTCCACCATGTGGGTCCTGGGGGTTGAACTTGGGTAGTCAGGCCTGGAGGAAAGCACGTTAACCTGTGGAGCCATCTCACGGGCCCATGAGGGCATATGGAAGAAAGAAAACAAGCCGGGCCGTGGTGGCGGCACACGCCTTTGATCCTGGCATTCCGGAGGCAGAGGCAGGCGGATTTCTGTGAGTTCCAGCCTGGTCTACAGAGTGAGAGCCAGGACAGGCATCAAGACTACACAGAGAAACCCTGTCCCAAAAAACAAACAAAAAGAAAGAAAGAAAGAAAGAAAGAAAGAAAGAAAGAAAGAAAGAAAGAAAGAAAGAAAAAAAGAGCACAAAAAAGTTCCCTAGCTTCTGTGCAGCCATATTAGGATGATGGCAAGGAGGTGGTGGTACCCGCGCGGGTCTCTCTGTCTTGTTCCCCTTAGGCTCTGACATCATCATGCAGCTGGACGACGTTGTGAGCAGCACAGTGACAGGCCCTCGAGTGGAGGAGGCCATGCACAGGTGTGCGCGTGGGCGGGAGGAGTGCACAGGTGTGCGTGTGGGCGGGAGGAGGAGGCCGTGCGCAGGTGTGCGTGGGCGGGAGGAGTGCACAGGTGTGCGTGTGGGCGGGAGGAGGCCGTGCACAGGTGTGCGTGGGCGGGAGGAGGCCGTGCGCAGGTGTGGGGGGGCGGGAGGAGGCCGTGCGCAGGTGTGCGTGGGCGGGAGGAGGCCGTGCGCAGGTGTGCGTGGGCGGGAGGAGGCCGTGCACAGGTGTGGGGGGCGGGAGGAGGAGGCCGTGCACAGGTGTGCGTGGGCGGGAGGAGGCCGTGCACAGGTGTGGGGGGGCGGGAGGAGGAGGCCGTGCGCAGGTGTGCGTGGGCGGGAGGAGGCCGTGCACAGGTGTGGGGGGGCGGGAGGAGGAGGCCGTGCGCAGGTGTGCGTGGGCGGGAGGAGGCCGTGCACAGGTGTGTGTGGGCGGGAGGAGGCGTGCGCAGGTGTGGGGGGGCGGGAGGAGGAGGCCGTGCACAGGTGTGCGTGGGCGGGAGGAGGCCGAGCGCAGGTGTGCGTGGGCGGGAGGAGGCCGAGCGCAGGTGTGCGTGGGCGGGAGGAGGCCGTGCACAGGTGTGGTGGGCGGGAGGAGGCCGTGCGCAGGTGTGCGGGGCGGAGGAAGGCCGTGCACAGGTAGGTGTGCGTGGGCGGGAGGAGGCCGTGCACAGGTGTGTGTGGGCGGGAGGAGGCCGTGCACAGGTGTGGTGGGGGCGGGAGGGGAGGAGGAGGCGGCACAGGTGTGCGTGGGCGGGAGGAGGAGTGCACAGGTGTGGGGGGAGGGGCGGGGGGGGGGAGGAGGAGGCCGTGCGCAGGTGTGGGGGGCGGGAGGAGGAGGCCGTGCGCAGGTGTGCGTGGGCGGGAGGAGGCCGTGCACAGGTGTGGGGGGCGGGAGGAGGAGGCCGTGCGCAGGTGTGGGGGGCGGGAGGAGGAGGAGTGCGCAGGTGTGCGTGGGCGGGAGGAGGCCGTGCACAGGTGTGCGTGGGCGGGAGGAGGCCGTGCACAGGTGTGGGGGGCGGGAGGAGAGGCCGTGCACAGGTGTGCGTGGGCGGGAGGAGGCCGAGCGCAGGTGTGCGGGCGGGAGGAGGAGCGCAGGTGTGCGTGGGCGGGAGGAGGCCGTGCACAGGTGTGTGTGGGCGGGAGGAGGCCGTGCGCAGGTGTGGGGGGCGGAGGAGGAGGCCGTGCACAGGTGTGCGTGGGCGGGAGGAGGCCGTGCACAGGTGTGTGTGGGCGGGAGGAGGCCGTGCGCAGGTGTGCATGGGAGGAAGACTCGGGCCCTGCGGTCCCTGCTGTCTCCCAGCCACAAGAGGACCTGTGACCCGGGACCCTCTTGCAGGTCGGTCCGCTGGCTAGACAGATGCATCGCAGCCCATAAGCATCGGGACAAGCAGAACCTGTTTGCCATCATCCAGGGTGGACTGAATGCCGATCTGCGGACCACTTGCCTGAAAGGTAGAGTCAGGTGCTGGTGGAGGTGGGGCTGGTCCAGGCACAGGGTGATGCTTTGGCCATAGCTGTTAACTGGCAAAGGATGCCACAAGTGCAAGATGCACGAGCCAAAGGTCCTGAGGCAGTGTGCAGTAGGGCAGGTCTAGAAAATGGAAGTAGCCAGGCGGTGGTGGCGCACGCCTTTAATCCCAGCACTCGGGAGGCAGAGCCAGGCGGATCTCTGTGAGTTCGAGGCCAGCCTGGGCTACCAAGTGAGTTCCAGTAGAAGGCGCAAAGCTACACAGAGAAACCCTGTATCGAAAAACAAAAAAACAAAACAAAAAAACAAAAAAAAAAAAAAGAAAGAAAATGGAAGTAATGAAGGCAAATACTGGTCCCAGGTTGAACTTTCTAATTGTTTAGCTCTCCCATCCCCCATCTCCCTCCCTCTCTCCTCCCGCTGTGTGTGTGTGTGTGTGTGTTGTGTGTGTGTGTGTGTGTGTGTCCGTCCATATGAGTATGGAGGTCAGAGGACAACTTTTGGGAGTCAGTCCTCTCCGCCGTGTGGATTCTCGGGTGGAACTCTGGTCACCAGGCCTGACAGCGGTGCCTTTGCCCATGGGGCCATCTCGCTGGCCCTTTTCACATATTTTGTTGAAATATTAGGTTGACTTATGACAGGCTTTCATGTAGCCCAGGCTGGCCAGGAGCTCACTGTGTAGCAGAGGATGATCTTGTACTTATTCCCCTGCCTCCACTTCAGAGTGCTGAGATCCCTGGTATGCATCACCAAACTCAGAGGATGCCTTGCTGAGCTGGAACCCAGGGCTTCACGCATACGAATGAAGCTCGCTACCCGCTGAGTTACAGCTCCTCCCCAATTTCTCATATGGTTCAGGGCGGCCTTGAATTCCCGATTCTCCTGCCTCAGTCTCCCGAGTGCTAGGGTCCCAGGGGTGCATTAGTATTTGGCTTTGGAATCTTGTTTCTAGAAAATGGTAAATTCGGGGATACACTTGGCTTTCAGCTATGGGCCTCTTCTGATGATCCGTGTAGAGAGCATTGGGTTGTGAGCAGGCTGAATGGATAAAGAGAAGCTGCCAGCCTCCCAAGCTGTTTGGTCCCTGGAACCCACAGACTCGGTCAGCTGTGCTCTGGCCACTGCGGTGCCTCCGTGTCCGTGAACACATGAATGATGTGATAAAAATGAGCTTGCGCTCCGTCAGCAGGCGTCAGCAGTGGCAGCTCAGGTCCCCAGCAGCAGCTCAGGTCCCCAGCAGTACCCTTTGCCTCTGCTCCCTCCTCCCTCCCTGTGTCTGTCTGTCAGGGCCGGGTCCTTCCTGGGGACTAGGTGCGGTAGGCCTTTCAGGTGGTGACACCCGTCAGAGTTGAAAAGACTGTTGTCAGAAACTGGATTTGCCTTGGGACGTTTGCTGGTGATAAGACAGAGTCTTGCCCCTGATAGGAGGACCCTCTACCACTTAATACACCCTGCCTAAAATGGGTTTACTACATCAAACTACTGAACATCCTAGTCCTTCTTGAGGCTGTAAAGCCAAAACTGTTACCACACACACACCCTTTCTTCCTATCTCTAGCCTTTGTTTCTTGTAATTTTTGAAATGAATTATTTAATTTTTTTTAAAGATTTATTTACTTATTATGTATAGTGTTCTGCCTGAATGTATGCCTGCCCACCAGAAGAGGGCACCAAATCTCATAGATGGTTGTGAGCCGCCATATGATTGCTGGGAATTGAACTCAGGACCTCTGGAAGAGCAGCCAATGCTCTTAACCTCTGAGCCATCTCTCCAGCCCCCTAATTATTTAATTTTTGAGACATGGTCTCTCACATAGCAGCCCTAGGTATATTGTGATTAAAGGCATGTGCCACCATGCCTGGCAAAAAACATTTTTATTTGCTGTGTATGAATATTTTCCTGCATGTATGTATATCATATGTATGCGGAGCCCAAGAAGACCAGAAGGTGTTGGGTCTCCTGGAACTGGAATTACAGATGGCTGTGAGCCCTGTGGGTGCTGAGATCTGAACCTGGTACCCCTGAGAGAACAGCCAGTGCTCTTAACCTCTGGCCCATCATCTCCCACCCTCTTCCTTCCTTCTTTTTATGTAACCATGCTGTTCCAGGACTCGCTCTGTAGCCCAGGCTGGTGACAAATTCTTGATCCTCCAGCCTCAGTCTTCTGAGTGGCTGGGATTCCAGGGTGGATCCAAATGCCTGGCTCAAGGCTTGGTTTTATGGTAAGTTATTGGAATGCTGTACTGAAAGAAATGTAGCCTTGTGACTAGAATATACTCCTAACTTTTTGTAAAGTCACAAAATCCTAAATCCTCCTAAGCTGGGGCCACCTGTTCTTTCAGAGATGACCAAGAGGGATGTGCCGGGCTTCGCCATTGGAGGTCTGAGTGGGGGAGAGAGCAAGGCACAGTTCTGGAAGATGGTGGCATTAAGCACCTCCATGCTGCCCAAAGACAAGCCGAGATACCTGATGGGGGTTGGGTATGTTGGGGCGGAGGAGACAGCCCTGAGCCCTGCT
Organism: Peromyscus leucopus; assembly: GCF_004664715.2. Taxonomy (NCBI): domain Eukaryota; kingdom Metazoa; phylum Chordata; class Mammalia; order Rodentia; family Cricetidae; genus Peromyscus; species Peromyscus leucopus. The sequence continues at coordinate 50,381,158 of NC_051069.1, read as the reverse complement.
GTGGGGGCAGATCTGGGGTTCCCATTCCCTTTGGTGTGTACTTTCGGGAAGAAGGGATTAGCATTACTGGGGAGCTAATGAGGTGGCACACAGGCACTGCCTGATGAAAACAACGTTCTGGGGCATCCTCACTATGTAGGGAGTAAAGGCCAGCCTGGGCAATGTAAAGTACAGTCTTAGAACAAAAGTAGATAAAAGAGAGCACTGGGCTGTCACCTGAGGTCCACTTGGGGGTGGAGGGAAGCCTGGGAAACCTCCTCCTGAGGCTGACTCTCTGCTCCTCACCCTCACGGCTGCACCCCAGCTATGCCACCGATTTGGTGGTCTGCGTGGCTCTTGGATGTGACATGTTCGACTGTGTGTACCCCACACGGACAGCGGTGAGGCCCGGCAGGGGACTGGAGGGGCTGGGAGCCCATGCCCCTCGTGATCTCGACCTGCCTTGTCCCCGTGCCCCTCGTGATCTTGACCTTCCTTGTCCCCATACCCCTCGTGATCTCGACCTTCCTTGTCCCCATACCCCTCGTGATCTCGACCTTCCTTGTCCCCATGCCCCTCGTGATCTCGACCTTCCTTGTCCCCATGCCCCTCGTGATCTCGACCTTCCTTGTCCCCGTGCCCCTCGTGATCTCGACCTTCCTTGTCTCCAGCGCTTTGGCTCTGCTCTTGTGCCCACTGGGAACCTGCAGTTGAAGAAGCAGCAGTACTCCAAGGATTTCAGTCCCATAAACTCCGAGTGTCCCTGTCCCACCTGCCGAAAGTAGGTCTTGGAAGGTGGGGATTGGAGAGGGGCGGGGCTCAGGCTCTGTAGCCGCTAACCATGTGACCGGCAGGCACAGCCGCGCCTTCCTGCACGCCCTGCTGCACAGCGACAACACCGCAGCCCTGCACCACCTGACCGTGCACAACATTGCCTACCAGGTGCCTGGCGGGGCCCCGGGGCAGGGGGGGGGTCTTGGCTCTGAGGACAGAGTTGGTGGAGGCTGGGGGGGGCTCCTTTTTATTTGAGGGTGTGGTGTAGATCTGTGGCTCAAGTGGGGTTCCCTCTTTGGGGGTGTCATGAGTCCGGGCCCTAAGGACCTTTTGGGGGTGCCTCATCTAGAGGGTGTGGCATGGACGGGCCCCTCAAACATGACCTGTCTCCCTTTGCCTTGGGTTTATGATGTGGGGGCACTCTTGGCACACCTGGTGCCTTGTGGGTCCTCCTGGGACTGATGCTGGTGCCCTCCCCCGCAGCTGCAGCTGCTAGGCGCCCTGCGGAGCAGCATCGTGGAGCAGCGCTTTCCTGACTTTGTGCGAAACTTCATGCGCACCATGTATGGGGACCACAGCCTGTGTCCTGCCTGGGCTGTTGAAGCACTGGCCTCCGTGGGAATCACACTCACATGACCTGGCTGCCCGAGGAGGGATGCTGGGGTATGGGGAATACTGAAGGATTCTTTTTTTAAAAAGATTTTGTTACTGCTTTTTGTTTTCATCTGAGATCTTGTGTCTTCTTGGGAAGGTGGCCTGTCTGTCTTCCTCCTGGTCCCAAGCTTCACTGTAGATGGATGTCTTGCTGCTTCTTTGTAGGAAGTATCATAGGGGGTGCAGGAGAGCCCATTGGTTAGGTATGCGTGAGGCAGCTCTGAGTGATCCAGGACAGAGAAAGAAAGGCAGAGTCCGGAAAGGCCAGAGGTGGCCCTGAGGCCTTGAGTTTAATCTGGTGGCTCTCAGTTGTAACCCTGGCTCTGGAAAGGCAGTCCTTGGAGGATAGCTGCAAGTTCAAGGCTGACTTGGTTTTCATAGCCAGCCCGGGGCACTGAGTAAGACCCCTTCCCAACAAAACAAAACAAAAACGTAGCCATAGCACCGGTGGAGTAACTAGGAACCACCAGGTACAGCCCACCTTGTTGAATGCAGTTGAAGACTCAGGGCTCCTTGTTTGTTTGTTTTTGTTTTGGAGATAAGGTTTCCCTGTGTAGCCCTGCGATCTTGGAACTTACTCATGAGCTCACAGAGATCTGCCTGCCTCTGCCTCCCGAGTGCTGGGATTAAAGGCGTGCACCACCACTGCCCAGTTATCATTTTACTTTTATTTATTAATTTAGATAGTTTTTTTGAGAGAGGTTCTCATGTAGCCCAAGTTTGTTATATTCTTTTTTGTTTTGGTTTTTTGAGACAGGGTTTCTCTGTGTAGTTTTGGTGCCTGTCCTGGATCTTGCTCTGTAGCCCAGGCTGGCCTCGAACTCACAGAGATCTGCCTGCCTCTGCCTCCAGAGTGCTGGGATCAAAGGCATGTGCCACCACCACCTGGCGCTTGTTATATTCTTTAGGAAGACCCTGAATCTCTCTCTTCATCTGTTTCTCTCTCAAGTGCTGGGATCACAGGTAGGCGCTCTCACACCTGGTTCATGTGGTACTGGAGATCAAACCCAAGGCATCGTAGACAAGCACTGTGCCCATAGTCACATCCCCAATCCTATGCATTTTTTTTTATAGTTGCCATGTAATAGTATTCAGCCAACTCCTGACGTTCTGATAAAGTCTGCAACACCAAGTGCCAACCATAACCCCAAGCGTTTGAGTCATGTTCCACAGACAATGGCTTCTCTGTGGCTGGACAATTTCTCTCTAACTCCCACCAAGCCCACTTATAATATAAACACACAGACGCTTATATTATTTACAAACTGTATGGCCCTGGCAGGCTTCTTGCTAACTGCTCTTATAGCTTAAATTTATTCATTTCCATAAATCTATACCTTGCCACGTGGCTCGTGGCTTACCAGCGTCTTCACATGCTGCTTGTCCTGGCTGCGGCTGGCAGTGACTCCCTCTGCCTTCCTGTTCCCTCAATTCTCCTCTCTGTTAGGCCCGCCTATACTTCCTGCCTGGCCACTGGCCAATCAGTGTTTTATTTTTTGACCAATCAGAGCAATTTGACATACAGACCATCCCACAGCACTTCTCCATTGATGATGCCTATTTCCTGAAAGTTCCAAGTTCCCACTGGTTTACACACATCCTCTCATTCCTGTGGCCAATAAGGCAAAAGAGAGTGGGCTTGATCCTCTGATTTTTTTCTTTTTCTCTTTATAGCTAAGTCTTTCCCTCTGTCCTCCTTTCTCACAGCTTTAGCAGACCTGGGTACCACCTTCTGTCAGCTGCCTTCCAGAGTGTCCATTGCGCCAGCCTCCTCACTGGACTCCCTGCTCAGACACATCTGTGGCTCGAAGCATCAAATTACTACTGAGTAATCGTTTCATCCTGGCACGGTGGTGCATGGCCATAATCCCTAAAGTCAAGAGGCTGGGGCAGGAGGATTGGGAGTTCCAGGACAGCCTGGGCTACATAGTAAGGGTCAGCCTGAGCTACACAGACTGACTCAAGTAAACAAAACCACCAGCTGGGACCCTGGCCTATAAAAGAGCTCTTTGTTCATAATAAACTGGGTGTGGTGACTGGTGCCCGTAGTCCCAACACTTCAGAGTTAGAGGCAGGAGGATCTAAATTCAAGGCCACCCTCAGTTATACAAACAGCTTTGAGTCAAGGCCGACTAAATGAGGCTCTATCAAAAACACCACCATTCCCCCAAAATGCATCTGAGTATGGAGTCCAGTGGGCAATTAGAAGGTCTAGAAAGCAGTGAAGTTCAAGAAACAGGGAGACAACTGTGGAATATTGGCTTCTGCCTTAAGATGGCCGGGGGGGTGGGGGGGGTGGGTGGATCAGATCCCATCCCAGTAAAAACCCCAGGGTGGTGAGCCTGTGTAGTTCCAGCCCTGACAGGGTTAGCCAGCAGCCATTCCAGCTGAATTCACCAGTTCCAGGCCCTGAGAGATCCTATTTCAAAAAATAAGAGAGGGGAATGCCTAATGTCAAACTATGACCTCCACATGCACAGGGCAGTGCACCACAGGCTCATAATTGTGCAAAAGTTGGGGGCTGGAAATACGGCTTAGAGTGCTGTTCTTGGAGATGCCTGCAGTTCCGTTCCCAGCACCCATAGTCAGGTGGCTGACAAATGCTTCTAACTCTAGCTTCAGGGGACCCCATGCCCTCTTCTCATCTCATGTGCATATAATACACCCAACATACATAATTAAAAATAAAATAAAGGGGCTGGAGAGGTGGCTCAGCAGTTCAGAGCACTTGTTGCTCTTGCAGAGGCCTTGGGTTCAATTGTTAGCCCTGTCAGTAACTGGTTCCTGGTGATCTGACGCCCTCTCCTGGTCTTCTTGGGCCCTGCATGAACATAGTGAACAAAACATATATGTATGAGAAACACCACATGTGTAAAAGTGAAGTTTGGGGTTGGAGAGAGCTCTACAGTTAAGGACATTTGTTGCTCTTGTGGAGGATCTGGGTTTGATTCCCAGCACCTATATTGTGGTTCACAACCATCCAGAATTCTAGTTCTAGGGGATCTGACACTTCCTGACTTCTGTGGACACCAGGCACATTACATGGTGCACATAAAAATAAAATAAATCTTTAAAGTCTCTAAAATGTTATTTAATGTAAATTTTTAAAAGATGTATTTGCATAAAATTAATTTTTTATGTGCATGGGTGTTTTTCCTGGATGTGAGCTTGTGCATCATGTGTATGTCTGATCCTGGTGGAGGCGAGAAGAGGATGTCAGATTCCTGGAACTGAATTACTAATGGTGGTGAGCTGTCATGAGGATGCTGGGAACCAAACTTGGGTTCTCTGCAAAGCCGGTAAGTGCTCTTAACCACAGAACCATCTCTCTAGGAGCATTTTTTTTTTTTAAGTAAAAATAAGCCTAGGGTTGTAACCACTGGTAAAATGCTTGCTTAGTTTAGCTTCATGAGGCCCTAGACTTAATCCCTATGAACATTCAGGAACATGTGGGTTCAAATAACCACACTCACAGCCTGCTATGAGACTCATCTTCCACTGGCACTGGGACTCTTCTAGAGCTGGAGTCTGTGATCCTTTCTAAGATACAAGTTTTCTCCAGCGCTTAAGAACGCTTGCGTGACTGTCACGGAACCATACCATGAGGTATGGCACTTCCTGAGTACTGTGGCTTTTTGCTTAAAAAGTATCACAAACTGACAACAAAAGCCAGGAAAGCTGGGAAGAATTCCTGACTGACAGACACAGCTGTAAATCAGTATGTGTAATCTTAGCAGGAGGGAGCCCGAGGCAGGAGGATCACCTCGAGTTTGTGGCCAGCCAATGGTTCAGAAACAGCAGAAAAAAAAGGTTGCGGCTCTCTTTTCTCTTATTGGTTGGAGGAGCGAAGTGATATTTATATCAACCAATGAGAAACTTTTACGGAACTAACTAATGTCAAGTGACAAACCAGTGTTTAATGATGGATTCCTTACATCATTGGCAGCCGGACGTTTCCAGAGACCAATAGGACAACCCAAATCAGCATAGTGAGCAGAGGCCTGGGTGTCTGCACGAGACCCCGCCTTCCGGGCGTGACAACCCGGTTTCCACTTCTATTGGTTTTCTCATATTACTGACAGTTCCACAACCCAATGAAATTGTGAGACTAGCCCTTCCTCGTGTCTTTTTTATTGGCTTGCATCTTTGAGTGGCAGCATTCTTGACCAATTGAAGGCAGCATTAGGAATTCGGGCTCCGCCCCAGAGGCTGGGCGGGGAGGTCGCTCGGGTCGGGTGTCGCCTGAGAACCGGATGAGGCGGCGACTGTGAGGCCGAGCCGGGAGCGGGCGTCGCGGCCAAGGGGAGCCCGGGCGGGCTGGCAGAGCGGAGCGGCAGGAAGCAACGGCCACAGACGCCTCGGGGTCGCGTGTCGTCGCCGGGGGAGCCGCGGGGCGGAGGCGGGCACCATGGGCAACCGCGGGATGGAAGAGCTCATCCCGCTGGTTAACAAGCTGCAGGACGCCTTCAGCTCCATCGGCCAGAGCTGCCACCTGGACCTGCCGCAGATCGCCGTGGTGGGCGGCCAGAGCGCAGGCAAGAGTTCGGTGCTCGAGAACTTCGTGGGCCGGTGAGCGAGCGCGCCGGCGGCGGTTCCCAGGCTCCGGCGGGGAGGGCGGGCGGCGGCCTAGGGCGCGGAGGGCGGGCGGAGAATGGCGGAACTGCGGCTCGCGGACGTCGCAGGACCGGTGGCAGTGGGTAAGGTCTGGGGCAAGAGTCTCTATGGCTTTCCGCAGGGGCTGGAGATGCAGTCCCACGTCAGGGACTGGCCAGTGATAGTGGGTGAGGTTTGGGTCAGGACGGTCAATGCAGACCCTTCTTGGTGCATTTAGTCTCAACTATCACTGGTGAATTCTGACATCACTTTGCCTGTGATCCGGGATAGATCCACTCCTCTTTTCTCTTGCTACCTGGAATTCTTAGTGTGCGCGCTGCTGAAGCTACACTTGTCCCCAGCCGTTCATGGGGCGAGAATGACCCCTGGGGTCTGTGTCAGGCTGGTTATTTATCTGGAACCTTCTCTACCGTCTGATTAGCTGTTTATCCGTTCTGGACAGACTTCCTACCGGCACCATTTGGTTGTCCCATCTGTCCAAACCCACCCTGAAGTCCACTGTTGTCTGGCTAGCTGTCTAGGGTGACCTCTGGTGTGCAAATGCCCATCTGTGCCCCTTGCTTACTTGAGTTGGCCTCTGCCATCAATGGCTGAACTTTAGGGGCCTCTGTTGTCTTCCAAGTGAATCCATTCCGTTAGTCTGCCCTGCTGTTCTCCATCACCGCCCAGGCAGTCCTGCCTGGCCTGGCCTCTCTGAGTGACAGAAGGTGAGGGACTTTGGGAAGAAACATTCTTTAGAATTCTTTCCTGGCTCAGGATCCCTGAACCTCCTGGCTGGCTCCTGAGCTAAAGCTTCCCAGTTGGAGAGCTCTCCAGACAGCGCTGGGGGCCTCAGCTTGTTCCATCTGTCCAGTGGGCAAATTCCACTTGCAGCTGTTTCTGTGATCCAGGAAGTGAGTGAAGGAGGGATGTTGATTTACTCCTGTCCCTCCCCCTCGGCCTGTCACATAGCACTACTTCTCCATTCCAGGAAGTGTTCCGTGAATGATGTGGTGTGTGCCCAGTGATAACATTTGCTTTGCTGTGGACATTATCATTGTGTGTGTGTGTGTGTGTGTGTGTGTGTGTGTGTGTGTCTCTGTGTGTGTGTGTCTGTGTCTCACAGTGCACTTGTGGAGGTCAGAGGACATCATCTTTGTGAAGTCCCTCCACATTTATGTAGGTCCTGGGGATCAAACTCAGGTCATCAGGCTTGGATAGCAAGCCTCTTTACCCATTGAGTCATATCATTCTTTGCCCTTCCATCTTAAATTTTTGAGACGTGGTCTCTCTCTGAGCCTGAAGTTCACTGATCGGCTAGCCTGGCTGGCCAGTGAGCTCCAGTGATCCACCTCTCTCTGCCTCACCCTAGCATTGGGTTGGTTACACCCTCCCTCTGTTGTGTGTTATTGTTGTTACTAGTCTTTCGTGGAGGCAGGAGCATCACTGAATTTGAGGCTAGCTTACTCTACATAGAGAGTTCTAGGGCAGCCAGGGCTACATAATGAGACCCTGGTTGATGAAAGGATACAGGGACTGGGATGTTGGCAGTGTCAATTTAGGCAAAATTAGATGCACCTGTGATCTTAGGCACTCGGGAGTCTGAGGCAGGACAATTCTTGAGTTTATGGTCACCCTGGGTTTCATTGTTAGACCTTGTCTCAAAAAAACAAAACAAAACAAAACTGTGAGAGGGTTGTGGATGTAGCTCAGGCATAGAGCACTTGCCTACCGTGAATAAGGCCCTGGGGGTCCCCAGCACTAAACTGATAATAAATATTATTGCCGTTTATGTTATCTTTGATTGCTTCATATTCAAAGAGACCTTTCTGTGACTGTGTTTTAGGTACTAAATTAATTTTTATGTATATTTTTAATTATTAATTTTTTTAGATAGAATCTCACTCTCTAGACCAGGCTGGCCTTGAATCCACAGGGACCCACCTGCTTCTGCCTCCTGAGTACTGGGATTAAAGGTGTGCGTACTCTTCCTGGATTTTTTTTTTTTAAACAGTCTCACACTGTAGACCAGGCTGACCTGGAACTCACCATGTGGCACAGGTTGGCCCTCAGAATTGTAGCAGTCTTTCCTGCTTCCACTTTCCAAGTGCTAGGATCACAGGCATGTACTGCCGTGCCTGGGCATTAAGTTCTTTTTGCTCTGGAATGTCTTAAAGCCCCTGGGCTGCAGGGCCCTGCTGAGAGCGGTCCTTTCGTGGGTCCCATTCAGTCCTATTCTGTATTTCCTGCTGTGAATTTGACTAAAGAGAGTCAGAACTGAGAGTCTGTTTCCTCCGTCTGCTGCTCATGAATGTCCAGTGGGCGTCTGGCTGGCACCCAGGAGCAGAGGATAGAGTGTGTCACCAGCTTGGGCCTGCTCAGCTCCTGGGGACAGCTCGGGCTGCTGCTTGTCAGTGCTGCCATTGGAGTTTTCGCAGAGTGTTGGTATACATGTGGACGACACAGTTGGCCCCGCCTCTTGCAGGGGCTTGCATGCAGTTTGCTGCCAAGGACTTGAAATGTGTGTGACAAGTTTCACATCAAGTCCAGATTTCTACAGAGCCAGAAACTACCCAGAAGGTTCTAAAGAGTAATGATAATGGTGTGGAGGCCTGAGGCCCCCAAGCACAGGTCTGCCATGATTGACTTTGTGTCTTTAGTCAAGTGAATTGGGCTCTCTGGACCCCAGGTTCTTTTGTGTCTGTCTGTGTACACATCTGAGTATGATTATGTGGAGGTCAGAAGTTAGCCTCAGGTGTGGTTCCTCAGGAACCATCTACTTGGTGTTTTTGAGACATGGTCTCTCACTAGAACCTGGGGGTTGCTAATTAATCTAGGGTGACTGGTCAGCACACTCCAGAGACTCACCTGTCCGGCTCTCCACAGTGCTGGAGTGACAGGTGTGCATTATGACGCCTGGCTTTTCACATGGGTGCCAGGCTTGACCCGGGCTTCATGCCTGGGCTCCCCAGCACCATACAACTTTTGTTTGTTTTTTCAAGACAGGGTTTCTCTGTAGCTTTGGAGCCTGTCCTAGAACTCACTTTGTAGACCAGGCTGGCCTTGAACTCACAGAGTTCCGCCTGGCTCTGCCCCCCCAAATGCTGGGATTAAAGGTGTGTGCCACCACTGCCGGGCCATACAACCTGTTTAAAAAACAAAAGCAAAACAAGGACTCCCTTTGAAATGACTGTGCAGCAACCTGGAACTCCCGCGCTCCTGCCTCCACCTCCTGAGTTCTGGCAGTGCAGATGTGCACCATCATGCTTGGCTTTGTATAGTGCTGGGGATGGCACCCAGAGCTTTGTGGGTGAACCAGTCAGCCCCCTAGATTTCTTTTCTACATGATGGGGAGCTGTATGTAGTTTGGGCAGTGCAGGGCAGGGGTAGAGTGCCTGCTTCCATGTGCTAAGGCTCCAGAAGTTCAAAATAAGTAAAACCAAGACCCTGGGGTGAGCTGAGTTAATGGGTAACTCACTGGGTCCTCTACCCAGGGTTGCTCCTATCCTTTTGGAAGCTTTTGCATTGGAAACCTTTGGCTTTGTGCACAAGCCCTCTGTGGCTGCTGTGGCTTTCAGGAGGGCTTGTTTGGTCTCTTCCTAACCTTTGCTGTTTAGCCTTAAGGGCTGGCAAAGAGAGGCTGGTTGGATACTTTTCTTTTTTTCCTCCTTTGGATAGAAGCCCAGGAAGTTGGGGTTCTAGCCTGGGCTTCTCTATCCAGGTAAGCTGAGGCTGGCTCCTTCCTGTGAGTGTTTTGCCTTTCAGAGTCAGTCATCCCAGTAGGAAGTGGGGCTACCATCCCAGCTGAGTGTTTGACCCACCAGCTCCTGCAGTTAGCTGGTGCATGTCATTGCACTGGAGGAACACCTGGTGTGCCGGTCACTGGCGCCTTTGGCAAGGGACTGCATCCCACCTCTGTAAGACCTAGGATCAGGCCAGCAAGATGGCTCAGTGGGTAAAGGGTTTGATCCCCTGATGGAAGCAGAGGAGCAATTCGTGTGTGGTGCATGCACACATACACACAGACCCAAAGAGAATAAAGAAACGAAGTGGGTGTTTTTTTTTAAGTTTTGTTTTGTTTTTAAAGGAAAACAGAAAGGAGCTCCAGGGCTGTAACTCAGTTGGTAGAATGCTTCGCATGAGTGAAGTCCTGGATTCCACCCCCACCATCACATAAGCCTGGACATGCTTGTAAACCCAAGTGGAGGCAAAGGATCAGGAGTTCAAGGTCTGCTCAGCAGCATAGTTAGTCCTGCTAACTTGGGCTACATGAGACCCCCGCCTCCCTGAAAAAGTAAAAGAGAGTTTCAGGCTCAGGCCTGGAACCCCAGCACTCAAGAGGCTGAAGGCAGGAAGATTGCCAGCCTGGGCCCTGTAGGGAAACCCTGGCTAAGCAAACAGAAAGTTGAGGGTGGAGGGGTAGCAACAACTCTTCCTCAGGCCCAGTGAGTGTCCTAGGACAGTGTTTTCCAGTGCTAGCTCAGTTTTCCCATGTGCCCAGGGATATGGCCTTGAGGCAAATAACCTTCCAGCAGAGACTAGATAAAATCCCTGGTGCAGGTGATAGAAGTGCTGGGGGGCACAGAGTGGAGGAGCAGAGCCAGAGAGTGAGGATTGCTGTCAGAGGGGTCCGGTGACACCTGGCTTTGGAGAAGAGCTGGGGAGGGAGAAGTTGGGAAAGGTGTCCTGAAGACTGGGTATGGAGATAGCCAGTGTGAAGGCTCTGAGCTGAAAGCTCCGCCAGGCGTGCCGGGAAGCTAAGACTGTGAGCTGAACTTTGAAAAGGAATTGGTGTGTGGCTTGGTACAGGCCACCTCTTTTCTGGGGGGCAGGGAGGCAAAGTGGCCGGAGGCACTGCCCCATCTCTTAACTGGATGCTTCGGTGGGCTGAGGTACTATGCTCTCCTGATTGGCAGTTTTCTCTGTCTTCTGTTCACCTGTTAGGGCCTGGTCTTATTTTCCTTGGATCAGGAGGCCTTGGTAGCTGTGTGCACAGGTACATGTGCACATGTTCCTATGCATGTGGACACCAACTCACGTCATCAGATTCGGCAGCAGGCACCTCTATCCACTGAGCCATCTCACCAGCATTTTTTCTTCTGTTCCTCCCACTCCCCTCCTGGAACTTGATCTGTAGACCAGGCTAGCCTCGAATTCACAGGGATCCCCCCCCCCACCTCTGCCTCCTGAGTGCTGGTATTAAAGGCATGAGCCACCACTGACGAGCTCTTCTTCTGTTTTTAATACATAGTGTCTTTGATGTACAGCCCAAGCTTGTGAGTCTTTGTCCCCTCCCTGCCAGAGCTGCCGTGGCAGGCCTGCACCATCACACCAGACTGAGCTGAGCACTCTCCAGAGCTGGGTGAGGGCTGGTCACTGAAGGAACCTCATCCCTCTCCTCACATTTGGAGTTGCTCAGAGCTGCAGCTGGTCTAGGCTGTGCCGGGTTTGAATACAAATGCCGAAATGACAGGCTCCTTGGTTGCTGGGAGAAACTTGGGCATCCGCTGAACCCTAATTTACAGGGGAGGGGCCAAGTGCTGGCTGTAATTAGGCCCTTATTAAAGTGTCAACGCTTTTGGAGAAAATACAGTCAGTAATGAGCTACTTTACACAGCCTCTCTGCACACTGAGCAAATGGAGGACATTGTCATGCCTCCTGAGCCAGGTGACACACTAAGAAAGACTCCTGCACCTAGGTGTATGTGGGATTCCTGTGAGGTCATCCTCAGCTTCAGCCAGAGGCTAGGTGAGCATTTTAAGACCTACATTGAAGCCAGGCACTAGTGGCTTGGGAGGCAGAGGCAGGTGGATCTCTGAGTTCCAGGCCAGCCTGGTCTACAGAGCAGAGTTCCAGAATTGCCAAGGCTACACAGAGGAACCCTGTTTCGAGGGGAAGAAAAAAGAAAAGAAAAGAAAGGAAAAGAAAGACCTACTTTGTTATATTTTTGTGTAAATGTGTGTGTGCAGCATACATGTACAGTCCTTTGAAGGCGAGAGGGCGTTGGGTCCTTTGGAACTGGAGTTGTAGACAGTTGTGAACTGCCATGTGGTATTGGGAACTAAACCCTGGTCCTCTGCAAGAGCAGTGGGTGCCCATGACTCCTGAGTCACTTCCCCACACCTTCTCTTGTTTCTTTTGAGGCAGGGTCCCTTTTAGCCCAGGCTGGCCTGGAATTTCCTAAGCAGCTGAGGTTGACCTCCTAATCTTGCTGTATCCATGTGTGCTGGAATTCCAGGTGTGTGTATCACTCTGGTTGGTTCCTTGCTGAGATGGAATCCAGGGCTTGCTGCGTGCAAAGCAGTTGAAGCGGTCCACCAGCTGAGCCCCAGCCCAGCCCACTGAGGTCTCACTCTGATGTCAAGTAGGATTCCATGGTTACTGCCCTGATTTACAGAGGGGGAAGCTGAGATTGGAGAGGGAGAGTACTCTGTTCATCATGGAGGTCAGACTCCTGTGAAGTTGTCAGGTGTGTGTTAACTGTCAGGCCTTAAATCGGGTCAGGTGCTGGAGACTGGATGGGGACCTAGACCTAGCTATACAGAAGATGGGTGAGAAGTGTGGTGAGAGATAACATAGGATCAGAAGTAAGAGATTGGTTTGAGTGCCCATCGTCATGTGGATGCCCCTCAGTTGAACTGGAGACTGGTGGGAGGGGACAGCAGGCACAGAGTCACCCCTCCCCCCAATCTGGTTAGCTGATTGCCGGATGCAGATTCGGCATAGCCTGGTGTACATGGGACTCAGGACACTGCCTGTCCGTTTTTAATTACATGAGTAGAGTGGGAACCAGTGACAGACCCTGCCCTTCTGCCAGCTCCATGGGAGCCGACAGTGTCTGTTTGGAGTCTGTCTTTGATAGTGGAGTGTGCATGCTGTTCCTGGGCTGATCCCTTATCTCCAGCCTGGATTTTCTGGAGCTCCGATCACTCTGCTTTTATTACTTAGCTAATTTTCCAGACTGAGTGTGCTAGCTCACTCCTGTAATCCCAGCACTTGAAAGGCTGAGGCTAGAGGATTACCATGAATTCAAGGCCAGCCTGGGCTACAGGAGACTTGTCTCAAAAAAACCAAACAAACCTAAGGGAAACAAAACAGTATAACAACGAAAAAGCCCATAAAACCAACTAATCAACTTTCTGTTTCTTTTTCTGTGGTGTGTGCGTGAGAGAGAGAGAGAGAGAGAGAGAGAGAGAGAGAGAGAGAGAGAGAGAGAGAGAGCGAGCGAGCACGTGGAGGCCTGAGGTTGATTTAGAAATCTCTTACTACCTCCATTGATTCAGGCCTCTCAGTCAAATCTAGAGCTCGCTGATATGGATAGTCTGGCTAGCCAGTGTGCTCTAAGAACCGACATTGTCTCGTCTTTCTAGGTTGGGATTACAAGCCGGCCGCCATACCTGTTTAGCATTTATGTGTGTTCTGGGGATCCAAACTGTGGTCCTCACTCTTGGGTAGCAAGTGCTTAAAGCTGAGCCCACAGCTAGCTTTCTAGCCAGGGGCAACTGTTAGAAATCTTTTCAGGTAGTTTCCACCTGTAGCTTGGAACCTCCTGACCACCCCAGCATGTTAGGGAGTGGAGGTGGCCTGGGCAGTGCTGGGGAGCAGAGGTGACTGCTGATATTGAGACAGTAGAGCCCTCCCTGGGCTGCCATCCACCCGTCTGCAGCCCTGCATGTGAGCCCACTCACCAGTGTGGATTCCTTGGCAAAGAACCATCATGAATGCTGTGTTTAGAGATTAGCCTCTTCTCGGCCTTCTCTCATGGGTCTTACCCTGAGGCTTGCTTGCCTATAGACCTCCCTAACAGAAGGATTTTCCAGTCTTTCTTCTGAGCCTGGGATAAAGTCTGGCTCTACTACTGAGCTAAACCCCAACCAACCCCCTATTTATTGTTTTTTTTTGAGTCAGGGTCTCTCTGTATAACAAACAGTCTGGCTGCCCTGGAATTCACTTTGTAGACCAGGCTGACCTCGAACTCACAGAGATCCACCTGCTTCTGCCTCCCTAGCACTGGGATTAAAGGTGTGTGCCACCATGCCTGGCTTATTTATTTATTTTATGTGTTTGAGTATTTTGTCTGTGTGTGTTTTGTGTGCATGCCTGGTATGTAAGGAGACAAGAGGACATTGGATTCCCTGGAATTGGAGTAACAGAGGTTGTGATCCACCATGTGCTTACTGGGAACTGAACCCTGGTCCTCTTGAAGAGCAGTCTGTGTTCTTAGCTACTGAGTCATCTTTCTAGGCTCTTAATTATTATTTTTGAGACACTGAACCTGGTTTCCCTGCCTTTGCCTTTGCCTTTCCCCCTCCTCCAGAAGAAGGATTCTAGGCATCTATCACCAAGCCCAGGTTTTTCTCTCGTTTTGGGATTTGACCTCATGTTTTCGGAGGAAGTGCGTTATCCACGGAGCCATCTCCCCAGCCTCTATCGTTTGTTTTATTGATAGAGTTTTGTTTGCAGCTCAGGCTGGCTTCAGACCCGCAGTCCTCTTGCCTTAGCCCCTGAGTGCTGGGACTTGAGGCGCTGTCACTCCACCTGGGCCCTCCACTGTCCTCACCCCGACTGTGGTCCACAGTAGAAGCAAGGCCATCAGGTGACCTAGGAACACCCCAACTCCCTGCTGAAGAAGGAGACACCCAGAGACTGTTCCAAACACACTTTCCCAGAGACTTCCAGGGCTCTAGAGCAGGCAGGCATTGTCCTAGCTGGTGTGACACTGCTTGCTGGGTGATACACCCTGGCACAGCCAGACCAGCTCCACTGAAAGCCCCAGAGGTAGCCTCAGTACACAGCTGTCTGTCCTGGCTGTGGGGCTTCTGTCTTCTGGACTTCTGATGAGGTCTTTCTAGAGCAGTGGTTCCCGCCCTTCCCAGTGCTGCGACCTTTAGTACAGTTCCTCAGCTGTGGGGACCCCAGCCATGGGATTGTGACCTTTAGTACAGCTCCTCGTGCTGTGGGGACCCCAGCCCTGGGATTGTTTCATTGCTGCCTCGTGACTGTAATTTTGTTACTGCTGTGAATCATAATGTAAATATCTGATATGCAGGATATCTGATATCCAACCCCTGTGGAAGGGTTTTTCGAACCCCAAATCCCTGTTCTAGAACTACTGTTGTAGAGAATGGTGGCTTTCTGGCCTTGAACTCCTGCTCCCTCTGCTTCCACCCGACAGTGCGGGCACTCGAGGTGGTGCCACTGTGCTGAGTGGGAATGCGTGCTTGCTAGGATGCTTGTGGCTGCTGGAGGAAGCCCAGCAGAAAGCCAGACCAGGAGCTGGTGGCCTGCGCCCGGAGCCCCGCTCATCCGTCTGCCTGTGGTCAGCTTCCCACGCCACCGTTTTGCAGTGCTGACCTGCCGCTCGACCAAGCCCAAGTCCGGCTCATGCAGCCTCTGCCTTGGTGGCACTGTCAGGGGACACTGCTCAGCACAGGCTGTTGAGGAGTTGGGGTGGGCTGTTTTCTAGGGAGGGCCTTACCTGGGTTTGTCCCTGGCCTGAAAACTGAATCTTAAACTTTTTTTAAAAAGAGTTTTCTTGAGAAGGTCTCATGTCGTCATTGCTGACCTCAAACTAAGTTAAGTGTGTGGCTGAGGCTGGGCCTGCTCTTCTGTGCTTCCTGCCTTCCCCTCCCTACGCTGAGATGACAGACGTGACACGTCACCAGTCCCAGCTGCTGCTCCCCCTGCCACCACAGTCATTCCTAGATGAATTGTGTGTGTGTGTGAGAGAGAGTTTCGTATAATCCAGGCTAGCCTCATACTTCATCTGCCTTCATCTTCTAAGTGCTCAGATGACAGGCATGGACCACAATTCCTGGCTTATGTGGTGCTAGGGATGGAACCCAGGGCTTCATGCACCCCCAAGCCTGGTTTGGTGAAACAAGATCTTCCTTTGTAGCCTAGGGTGGCCTGGACTCCTGATCGTCCTGAGCGCTGAGATGATTTACATGTGCCATCACACTGGACTTGAAACAATTTTATGGTACTGGGGATTGCTCCTAGGGGCTCTACCATTGAGTCACCTATTCAACTTTAAGTTTACAGAAGTCATTTATTTATTTAGGATGTTAGAAACGGGTTTCCCTGTGTAGCCCTGGCTATCTGAAGACCAGGCTGGCTCTAAACTCGAGGTCTGCTGGCCTCTGCTTCCCAAGTGCTGAGTAAAGGCATGTGCCACCTGGCTGCAGAAGAATTATAAGGATAGGTCAGAGAGGGACTGGCCAGGTTGTTCAGTGGGTAAAGATGCTGCCTAGGCAGCTGATGACCTGAGTTGGACCCCTCGGACCTCTACAGTGGAAGAAGAGAACAGACAACTAAATTGTCCTCTGACAGCGTTGGCCATGGCAATCCTGCCTCCAAACAAACAAATCAATAAAATGTAATTTAAAAGTTGGGCCGTGGTGGTGCATGCCTTTAATCCCAGCACTCAGAAGGTAGAGGCAGGTGATTTCTATGAGTTTATTTCTATGAGGCCAGCCTGGTCTATAGAGCAAGTTCTAGGACAGCCAGGGCTACATAAAGAAACCTTGTCTCAAAACAAACAAACAAACGAAACCCCCAAATCAAACAAAAAAGTAATTAAAAAATGTATAGAACTGGGTCAGGCAGTGGTGGCGCACGCCTTTAATCCCAGCACACTGGAGGCAGAGGCAGGCAGATCTCTGTGAGTTCAAGGCCAGCCTGGTCTACAGAGGGAGATCCAGGAAAGGCACCAGAACTACACAGAGAAACCCTGTCTCGAAAAACAAAACAAAATAAAATTATAGAGCAGGTTGCTTGTGTTTGTCTGCCTTGCCTCTCTCTACTGCAGACTCTGTTGAGACCATCACTGTCACTGTTGATGGACGCCACCTGTCAGATGGCTGCCATCACCCTGTCACCCTTCTGACGCAGGATCACATGTCCAGCTGCCTCACTTCTTGGATCTCTAGGCTCTCAGGTTCTCCTAGTTTCTCATGACCTTGGGTTTTGAAGGAGCATGAGCAACAGTAACTTATTCTGGCTTATCTAGGTTTTTCTCACAGTTGACTGTGAGTTCCTTCATTTTGGGTAAGAAAATTATCCATCCTCTAGGGGTTCATGGTGTCAGCCAGCAAGACATGTTACCAGGGAGATGGCTGTGGTCTCCTGTTGAGCATGGCATCTGTCACATTTCCCTACTTGAAAGTCACTGTTTCTGTTTTTCCATATTCTATCCTTTGTAAGTATCCAGACCCTAAAGGTTTCATGTGTGAGGGTGCATGTGTGTCTGTGAGTTAGTGTGTATGTGTGGATGCCAGAGATTGATGTCAAGTGTCTCCCTAAGAAGTGTGGAAGAGTCTTTGACTTAAACACGGCGGCTTGTCCAAATCTGCTCATCTGGCTAGCCTGTGTGTGTTCCAGGGATCTCCTGTCTCTCCCCTACAAACACTGGGATTCCAGGCAGGGAACACATCTGCGTGCAGTTGATGTTGGTCCTGGGGTTCTGGACTTTGGCTCTCGAGCTTGCAGGGTGAGTGCTTTGCCTGCCCAGCCATCTCCCCAGTCTTCTTCATTTAGAGTTTACTCGGGGCTGGGGATGCAACTCATGTCCTAGACAAGCTAGACAAGGCCTCTACCACTGAACCCTCAGGCTCCCAACCCCTCACGGGGTGAGGGGACAATTCTAGGCCAGGGCTCTACCACTGAGCCACGCCCTCGGCACCTCATTGGTGGGGATTCTAGGCGGGAATTCCACCTTTAAATAGTACCTCTAGTTTCTCACTGATAGATTCCAGGCAAGTGCCCTTCCGCTGAGTCAGTTTTCCAGCCCCTGATTAGGGAGTAGAGGGCAACTGTTGTAGGCAGGGTTCAGTACTGAGCCGCATCTCCGACCCTCGTTGGGGTAGTCCAGTCACTCCACTGTTGAAGCGCATTTCCTAGCCGTCTACTGCAGTTTTGTGTAAAGTGTAAGTTGAGAGCTGTGTTTGGTGTCAGCGTTCTATTGCATTGGATGGCCTTTGTCAGACGGCCGTGGTCTTTTATAGGTGCTGCTGGAGCACTGCCCAGTGGTTCCCACATCTGCCCAGCCACATCTGTTTATATGACTGCAGCTCTCAGCTCAGTGTTGAAATGAGGCCCTGTGAGCACTCTTTGTTCTTTTTCTCAATTGTTTTGGATGCTCTGGGTCCTTTAAACACTGACTGTGTGTTTCTCTCTGTGGTTCTGAGAGTCGGACTTTGCTGCTCACACTGACCCGGAGCTTGAGCCACCTCTGCTTCAGTTGGGTGCGTGCTGGTGTCAGCTCGAGGTGCCCACTTTACCGTCCGCTCAGGGATCGGGTGATTGATTCATTTTGTTTCTCTGTGTAGCCCTGGCTATCCTGGAAGTCACCTGTAGACCAGGCTGGCCTCTAACTCACAGAGATCCACTTGTCATCCACCTCCTGAGTTTTGGAATTAAGGGCATGTGTTACCACTATTGGCTTTATTTATTTATTTTAGTCAAGATCTCACTAAGCAACTCTGGCGGTTTGGGAATTTAATCTGTAGACCAGGCTAGCCTCAATGTCAGCCTCCGAGTGCTGGGACTGACACAGTGGGCCTCCAGCCCCAGCTGTGTTGTGGGTTTCTACCAAACACTAAACACAGTGATGGAGTCCCAGTCAAGTATAGACCAGAATTCCATCTTTAGCACCAGTGTGCGTGTGTGTGCGCGCACACACACACACACACACACACACACACACACACACACACCACCCCTCCCTCCAAAAAAAAGAAAATAAAAAATACTGTTTCTGTTTATAAAGCCCTGCTACTTGGTGTTTGTTTTGATTGGTTGAAGCAATATACTGTGCCATCAGGCTCACTTCGTACCTGAGGATGACCCTGGACTCCTGGTCCTCCTGCCTCTCCCTCCCAAGTGCTAGGACGAAAAGCTTGCATCCCACACTAGTTTGTGTGATGCTGAGGACAGACCTCAGGACTCCGTGTGTGCCAGGCAAGCCCTTGACCAAGTGAGCCCAGCAGGGCCATGGTTTCACTTTATTCATCTTTATGGTTGTGTGTGCACGTTTGTGGTGTTGGTTCTGGCCTTCCACCTCCTTTGAGAGTGGATCTCCTGTTCAGTGCTGTGTAGGACAGGCCAGGTGACCTCTGATCTGGGGGGGTCTCTTGTCTGTGCACCTCAGCCTCCTGTTAGTTTTGAGTGCTGCGTTGTCCATCAGCTGTCCAGGCTCCTCACTGCCTGCTGCCTCCCTCTTGTCCATTTGACTACCCACCCCATAGAAGGAGCCTGCCCCAAACCCTGGGGCATGTGGTGGTGCAGGCCTGTGCTCCAGTGCTGCTCCCAGGAATGCTGGAAATGGCCTAAGTGTATTGCTTAGGAAATAGCCACTCAGAAGACGTCAGTGCTGGTTCACTACAGATGTAATTGTATTTTTTCAAGTAGTTGATGGAGTCTGCAAAAATGGAAGCTACAGATACAAGGAGCTGACTGAATATTTTCCCTCTGCCCAGAATCTCCTATAGTTATTAATTCTTTGAAGGTCATTTATTTTACTTTATTTTGAGATGAGGCCTTAGTGTATAGTTCTGGTTGTCCTGGAACTCACTGTGTAGACCAAGCTGGCTTTGAGCTCACAGCGAGTGTTGAGTGCTGGGATTAAAGTAAAGTGTTTGCAACACTGTACCTGGCTTATTTATTTTTATTTCTATTACTCCTGTGTGCTTATATGCGCAAGAGTGCAGATGTCCACAGAACCAGCGTAGCATCTTTCTGGAGCTAGAGTTACAGGTGGTTGTGAGCCACCAGCTGGGTGCTGGGACTCCAACTCTTCTTTCAACTCCCTATTTATCTTAAAACTCTTTGGTTGTTGTTTTGTATAGTTGGGAGACAGGTAGCCCTGGCTGTTCTGGAGCTTGCAATGTAGACCAGGCTGGCCTCAAACTCCTCACAGAGATCCACGTGCCCCGTGGGTCTTGCAAGTGTAGGGATTAAAGGTGTGAGCCACCACATCCAGTCATAAAAACTTGTGTGTGTGTGTGTGTGTTAGTGGTGTGTGTGTGTGTATGTGTTAGTGGTGTGTGTGTGTGTATGTGTGTGTGTGTTAGTGGTGTGTGTGTGTGTGTTAGTGGTGTGTGTGTGTGTGTGCGCGCGTGTGTGTGTGGGGGGGGTAGTGGTGGTCAGAGGACAGCTTGTAGGAGTTGGTTCTCTCCCCTGTGTTGGTCCAGGTATTGAACTCAGGTCTTCAGACTTGGCAGCAAGCACCTTTACCTGCTGAGCCCTCTCATAGCCCCTTCCTTTATTTTATTCCAGCCCCACTGGGCCTTGATGCTCCTCGACCTTTGACATGCTATCTGCACTCCCCTGACCACTGCTGACCCCTCAGGTCGCTCTGCAGCGCACTTCCTGCCTCCTGCAGGCTTCCCTGCAAATGTCCCCTCCCCGGGCTTCCCTGGACACTGCGGCTGTGCCACCACTTGTCACTCTGCCACTGTGATTCCTTTGGAAGGCTTCGACAGCCTGTGTTTGGCCTGAGCTTCCTCTTCCTGGGTGTGCCCTGCCTTGCAGAGCCTGGCCCAGCGCCCTGTGTCATTTGCATCCACCTAGGCTTTAGTCACCAGTCAGGAGTCACTCAGCAGAGGAGACAGGTGTACTCGGCCACACCGTCACCTGGGCTCCACCCAGTTGGATCACACCAGCATGCTTAGGGCTTTGCGTAGCTGGGTCACAGTGAGACACTGCAGCCACACACAGCAAAAGGAGGTGAGGACTTCTGCTCACAGCGGGGTCACAGCGGGGTCACAGCAGGACAAGGCTTCAGGGCCAAGGCCTTCCTGGGCTGTCTGTGTTGGCAGCAGTGGGGTTTTTGGGGACAGGGTCTCATGTTGCCCAGGCAGGCCTCAGACCTACAGGAGGCTGGCCTTAAACTTCTGATCTTCCTGCCTCTACTTCCCCAGTGCTAGGATGAACCAACACCAAGCACATCTGCTTTATGGGGTGCTGAGGGTGAAACCCAGGGCTCTCTCTCATGTGCTAGGCAAGCATTCTGCCGCTCACCACCAGCACCGCCATGGTCCTAGAGTTTATAGAGACATAAAATCATGTATGTGTGTATGGCATGAAAATACAAACCAATGCAAGTTTAGAGGAGTAACGGCTAATAGGAGATATATGATCGGCATCCACTACACACGCACATGAAAATGCCCTCCCAGAACACAGTGTCGTGTACAGTGAAGACCAACAACAAAAACCACCAGAAAATGTAACAGAAACAAAGACATGAGAAGGTAGCCACAAAAGCCATGTGAATCCACTCGGAAGAACAGTCTGAGCAAGCTAGTTCCCAGAGACAAAGTAGACTAGTGCTTGTGTGTGCGTGTGTGGGGAGGGTTGGGGGGGGGTCAGCGGGGTGAGTACTTGGCAGACACGGAGCTTGGGGAAGATTAAAATGTCCTGAAATTAATGGAAATGGTTTCACAGTCTGAATCCACAAAAAACCCCAGTAGCCACTTAAAACCAGTGGATCACAAGGCCTGTGACACACTTTCCAGAAAGAGTTAAGCCAGAGGCTGAAAGCAACTCTCCCATCCCCCCACGCACTTACAAGAGAATGAGTAGTTCTGTCTTGCAGACAAAATACAGTGCTGGGGCAGGGCCACTGAGGCAGGAGCATAGCCAGAGTTCAACCTAGCAATGGTGTGAGACCCTGTAGGAGCCATAGATAAGAGAAACAGATCATTTCTCCTTCCGAGATAGGATTACCCACTTCTTGGTGAGCTCCAGCCAGCTCCGGCATTGCAGGTGCTGTACTCCTGTGTGTGTGCATAGCGTATCACCATCCCCCTGTGCAGGGCTGGGGGAGGCTCCTAGGCTCATCTCATAACCAAGCTGCTGCAGCTGCTGCAGTAAACAAAGGTGCAAAATGTCTCTGGTGTGTTGATTTGAACTCCTAGGAGTGGTGTGCGGGCTTCTCCCTAATGTTAGGTCTCAGGAGTCCACCGTTCCTCCATGCCAGACCAAGTTCTAGGACGTGTGTGTGTTTGTTTGTTTAGAGCTAGAGATTGACCTCATGCATGTTAGGTAAGTACTCTCACACTGAGCTTGAGCCCTCTTTATTGTTTTGTTTTTGGGTTGTTGTTGTTTGAGACAGGGTTTCTCTGTGTAGCCTTGGCTGTCCTGGAACTCAGATCTGCCTGCCTCTGCCTCCCAAGCGCTGGGATTAGAGGTGTGCGCCTCCTCCTTCTTTTTGGTTTTTGAGACAGGATCTCATCATATAGTCCAGCCTGGTCCCTAACTCCAGTGCTGGGGCAACAAGTATCACTACTGCACCCTATTTTATCTGGTGCTGGGAGTGGAACCCAGGGCTTCTTGCATTCCAGGCAAACACTCTACAAACTGAGCCACAGTGCCAGCCTTCAAATATTCATTCATTCATTCATTCATTTATCCTTTTTTTTTTAAGATTTATTTATTATGTATACAGTGTTCTGTCTGCATATATCTCTGCAGGCCAGAAGAGGACCAGATCTCATTACAGATGGTTGTGAGCCACCATGTGGTTGCTGGGAATTGAACTCAGGACCTTTGGAAGAGCAAGTAGCGCTCTTAACCTCTGAGCCATCTCTCCAGCCCTCATTTATTTTTATTTATTTATTTATTTATTTATTTATTTATTTATTTATTTATTTATTTATTTATTTGAGATAGAGTCTCAATGTGTGGCCCTGTTGGTTTGAAATTCAATATGTGGACCAGGCTGACCTCATACTCATGGATTCCTCCTGCCTTTGCCTCATTCCCAGAGCTGGAATTAAAGGTTTGTGATACCATGTCAGGCTATACAACATGTTTTGGTTGTATTCACGGCTACTTCCTCTAACATCCCTGTGACACTGTCCCGCATTCCCTCCACATTTCACGTCTTCATTCTTTAATGCCGTGTGGAGTCAGTACTGCCCACGTATGTGTGGATGTGAGAGGCCATCCATTGGAACAGGGCCGCCGAACAGTGGCCACATCTCTAAAGAAAAATAGACCCTTTGTTCCCCAGGGACCTCATGAGCCTTTCCCATGTTTTGTCTTTGAGGTAAATTCTGGCATTATAGCCCTGGTTAGCCACAAACTTGTGATTGCCCTGCCTCAGCCTCCTGAGCACTGATATTACAGGGGAGGACTTCTGTGTCCAGCTTCATCTTTGTTTTCTTGTGATGCTTTTTTAAAAAATTCTTCAGAATTTCATTTGTGTATATACTGAATGCTTGGTTGTTGTGGTGTTTGAATGAGAATGGACCCATTGGCTCATATTTTTAAATAAATGGTCCTCAGTTGGTGAAATTGTTTAGGAAGGATTGGGAGGTGTGGCTTTGTAAGAAGTGGGTCACTGCCTGTAATGAGCATAGTAAAAATGCCTCTTAGACATGTAAAAATAGCTTAGTCAGGAAATTCACTACACCCAAGGCTGTACCTGAGAACCACAACCCAGTGACATCACTCACTCTAGATAACCAGACTCAGTCCTAGAACCCCATGGCACTCACTGGACAGTATATAAGCAGAGACCAAGAGCAGTGCTTTGCTCTGCACATCTGGGGAGACTCCACCTTGATCTGTCCTGAGGCTGGAGAGTCTCCCCGAGGACTCTGACCCTCAAATCAGATACTCTTGTAAGAGGCTGGACCTGACCTTAAGCTTTGTCACACAAGTGAACAACCTTAGGGAGACAGGTTTAGGATTAGGAATTTAGAGCGTGAATTTTGAGTGATAACTGTCAGCATAATAAAATATAACTTCTGTTAAACTAACTGTGTGTATCTGCCCTCTTGCTCTAAACACCATTCCCAGTTAGTTCTCTCTGCCTCACTCTCTGCCTCTTGCTTGTAGTAGATCAGATGTACTAATCCAGTGCTCCGGCTACCTGCTGGCTGCCATGTTCCCACCTTGATGATCATGGACTCTGGTACCTCTGGTACCATGAGCCCCAGATTAAATCCTTCCTTTTTAAAAAATAATTTATTTTTATTTATGTGCGTTAGTGTTTTGCCTGCATGTATGTTTGTGTAAGGGTGTCAGATCCCCTAGAACTAGAGTTACACACAGTTGGAGCTGCCATGTGGGTGCTGGGAATTGAACCTGGGTCCTCTGGAAGAGTAGCCAGAACTCTTAACCGCTGAGCCATCTCTCCAGCCCCATAAATGTACCTTTCTCATGGTGTTTTGTCATGGACACAGTGGTGCATGCCTCTAATACCATCACATCACTCCAGAGGCAGAGGGAGGCAGATCTTTGTGAGTTCAAGGCCAACTTGGTCTTCATAATGAGCTATAGGACAGCCAGAGGTGTGTAGAGAGACCCTGTCTGGGAGGGGGGCAGGTAGTCTTTTTTTGCTTTCCCTTTGCCCTCACTCTTCCCCTCCCACTGATATCCTGTTCAAATCCCTCCCACTGGTCTTGTTTAGCTATGGTTGCTTGCAAAGGCATGAGTGTGTGTGTTGTGTGTGTGTGTGTGTATGTGGGAGGGCTATTTACTGCATATAATACTGCCTCCCAGAACCATTTCACTGCCTGTAGTCCTTCATTGAGGGGTGGAGCCTCCTGAGTCCCCTGCTCCATGCATAATGAGATGTTGGCAGGCTGAATCCTGTGAGGGAGTTGAGCCGCAGCTACAGCTCCATCCTGTCCAGAAGATACTACTTCTCAGCACTCTTCGCCCTCTGGCTCTTAAAATCTTCATTTTATTTGTTATGTATTTATTTGCTTTTTAGTTTTTCAAGGCAGGGTTTCTCTGTGTAGTCCTGACTGTCCTGGAACTCCCTCTGTAGATCAGATTAAAGGCACACACTACCACAGCAGGCTTGTTTTTGTATTTTTGAAGCAGAGTCTATGTACCCTTGGCTGTTCTGGAACTCTCTACATAGGCCTCAGACTCACAAAGATATACCTGCCTCTGCCTACTCAGTGCTGGAATTAGAGGCATGTGCCTGGCTTCTTAACATCTTTCTGTTCCGCTTTCAGATGCCTCTTGAACTTTGGAGGCACTGATAAAGCTGTCCTTCGTGAGCCGCCCACTGCTGCAGAGGCAAGCTTCTGATGGAGGCCGAGAGCAGCACTCATCAGTAGTTACAGACTTAAGCATTTCAGAAGCCTGTTTGACAGTAAAATAGCGGTAGGTCCTGCCAGGCTGTCCACACCTTTAATCCCAGCACTTGAGAGACAAAGGTGGGGGCTCTGAGTTCAAGGCCAGCCCGGTCTACAATGCCAGTTCCAGGACAGCCAGGCTACATATAGAGACCCTGTTAAGAAAACAACAAAAACCTGTAGGAAGTTATCTCCCAAAGCCTGGACCTCTCTAGCCACCAGCTGCACAGAGCCAGGTGTGAATAATAACCCTGATACCATTGCTGCACCAATGGATATATCTTTTCAGGCAGGTTGTTACTGTAGCTTTGGGCACAGCTGGGTAGGACATTGATGAGTTTCTCAGCACATTTTTTTTGGTAAGATTTGTTGATTTTTATTTATGTGCATTGCTGCTTTGCCTGCATGTATGTCCTTGTGAGGGTACCAGATCTCCTGGAACTGGAGTTGCAGACAGTTGTGAGCCTAGATCCTCTGGAAGAGCAGCCAGTGCTCTTAACCATTGAGCCATCTCTCCAGTCCAGAACCGTACTGTGGTTCTGTTGTTTTGTTTGTTTGTTTGTTTGTTTTTGTTTTGTTTTGAGACAGGGTTGCTCTGTGTAGTCCTGGCTGTCCTGGAACTCACTCTGTAGCCCAGGCTGGCCTCGAACTCACAGAGATCCACCTGCTTCTGCCTCCAGAGTGCTGGGATTAAAAGGCGGCCGCCGCCGCCGCCACCACCACCGCCACCGCCGCCACCACCCTGCTCTCAGCACCTTCTGATACCTGCTGCTCGTCAGGGTGTGGTATCTTCAGCAATAGGTCTGATGTCTAGCTCTGCTGGCCCACCAAGGGCAATGTGTCAGGGCAACATTGCTGAACTTCCATTTACGCTCCCAGCTTCTAGGAAGAGGGGAACTTTCTGCTGCTCCTGTCTGACTTCCTGAGCAGCAGAGTGCTGGCCTTGCAGAATGAGCTCAGACGTGTTCCTCCTCCTCCTTCCTTGGAAGAGTCTTTGAAGAATCAGTGTTCGTTCCCTTTTCAGTGTTTCTTAGAATTCACCATGAAGATGTTGGCTCTGGGCTGTCTTTTGGGGAACGTTTTGAACACTAATTCAGATCCTTTATTCCTTTTAAGTCTCTAGAGATTTTACCACTTTCAGCCAGATCCTTTCTAAAAAATTTTTTTCCATTTCCTCCAAGGTTTTTATGTTTCTTCCATAGTGTTCTCTTAGTCTTTTAAAAATAGTTTTTCATGGACTGGAGAGATGGCTCTGTGGTTAACAGTAGTTGTTGTTTGTTGGGTTCAATTCCCAGCACCATATCCTCGGCTCACAATCCTTTGTAATTCCAGTTCCAGGAGATCCGATGCCCTCATCCGGTTTCTGAGGGCACTGCATACACGTGGTGCACATACATACATGCAGGCAAGCACTCATGCACATAAAGTAAAAATAAACAAATCTTAGCTGGGTGTGATGGTGCAGGCCTTTTATTCTAGCACTCAGGAGGCAGAGACAGGTGGATCTCCATGAGTTCAAGATGAGCCTGGTCAACATAGTAGATTCTAGGCTAGCCAGGGCTACAGAGTGAGCCCCTTTCTCAAAAATAAAAAAACACTTTACAAATGTTAATTCATGTGTGTGTGTGTGTGTGTGTGTGTGTGTGTGTGTGTGTGTGTGTGTGTGTGTGAGAGAGAGAGAGAGAGAGAGAGAGAGAGAGAGAGAGAGAGAGAGAGAGAGGCACTTGGAGGTCAGAGGGCAAATTTGGAGTCAGCTCTCTCCATCTTTACATGGGTTCTAGGGATGGAACTCAGGTCTTCAGGCTCGAACAGCAAACACCTTTTCCTGCTGAGCCATCTCGACATCCTTTCTATTATTTTTTGGTTAGTCGTGATCTCCCTACATTTATTCCAAATACTAGTATTTTTGGTCTCCCCCCACTCCCTGGGAAGTCTCGGTTCTTTCCTTTCCCTCTCCTCCCCCCACATTTGTTTTTTTAAACAAGTTGGCCTCAACTTCACTGTATAGCAAATCTGAATTCCTGCTTCTCCTATATCTACCTCCCCAGTACTGAGATGCCAGGTGTGCACCACCGTGCTTGATTTGTGTGGTACTGGGGATGAAAGGGCTTCTGTATCCTGGGGGAGCATTCGACCAATGGAACCCCAGTCCTTGAGACTTTGGTTTGTTTGCCCCACCTCCCACCCACACCAAGACAGGGTTTCTCTGTGTAACATTCTGGCTGTCCTGGACCTCACTCTGTAGACCAGGCTGGCCTCAAACTCAGAGGTTCACCTGCCTCTATCTTTGGGATTAAAGGCATGGGCTACCACCTCCCAGCAGTTTGCTTTTAATTACTGGGTCTCCCTCTACAGACTGCAGGCACACAATGGCTGATGTCCACATATATTCGTACTTCCCCAATCCCGTTCTGACTTAGGTTTCTGCTGAAGCTGGGGAACATACATCCCTCCCTTCCAGTCTTGACTGTGCTGTGTGCACTCGAGGGTTGGGAAGATGGCTGAGTGGGACAGCACTAGTTTAGCAATCAGAGGCCCTGAGTTCTAGCCCACCATGAAAGAAAAGGAGGAAAAGTAGACAGACAAAACCCCCGGAGAGTGTGGGCCTCACTGTTGCCAGGTGGATCTGGGCACAGGTCTTTCCCACCTTGCTGTTTCTTGGTAGTATTCACTCTAAATATTTTCTATTTCCTTACTCATCTTTTTTTTTTTTTTCTTGGTTTTTGAGACAGGGTTTCTCTGTGTAGCTTTGCGCCTTTCCTGGAACTCACTTGGTAGCCCAGGCTGGCCTCGAACTCATAGAGATCCTCCTGCCTCTGCCTCCCGAGTGCTGGGATTAAAGGCGTGCGCCACCACTGCCTGGCTTTCCTTACTCATCTTTGATTCATTTTTCTTTCCTTTTTGTTGTGGGGGCAGGGTCTCACTATATCATCTTGTCTGGCCTGGAAATTACTATGTAGACCACTGGCCTTAAACTCACAGAGATCCTCCTGCCTCTGCTTTCTGAGTGCTGATATAAAATGAGCCTGCACAGCCTAGTTTGTTTGTTTGTTTCTTTCTTTCTTTCTTTTTTTTTTTTTTTTTTTTTTAAGTAAGAAAAGATTAAACTGGGCAGTGGTGGCGCAAGCCTTTAATCCCAGCACTCAGGAGGCAGAGGCAGGTGCATCTCTGAGTTCGAGGACAGCCAGGATTACACAGAGAAACTGTTTCAAAAAACAAAAACAAACAAGATTTATTTGTCTTATTTTTATGTGTATGAGTTTTTGCCTACATATATGTATGCAGACCATGCATGCCTGTGTCTGAGGAGACCAGTAGGGTATGCTCGGTTCCGCTGGAACTAGAGTGACACTCTTTGTGGGTGCTAGGAATCAAACCTGGGTCCTTTGCAAGAACAGCCAGTGCTCTTTAACTGCTGAGCCACCTCTCCAGCCCAACCCCCACCCTGATTTTTTTTTGACAGGCTGTTTCTATATAAACCCAGGCTAGTCTGGAAATTCCAGTATTTTTGCCCTAAGCCCCTGGAGTACAGGGGCCCTTTCTGGCTATTTGTGCAATTATTGAAAGGGTCATTTTGAATTGGATGGCCAGAACTCACCTAAAAAGCTGGGTGGGTGTTGTGGCCTGCTTCCATCAGGAGGGAGGCAGAGACAGGAAATCCAGAGTGAGCTGACTGGCTAGACTAGCTGAACCACAGCTCTGGGTTTCCAGGAGACACCGCCTCAGAGAATAAGGTGAAGGGCGATGGAGGAAGACACTGCCATCAGCCTTGATTCCATCTGCTCACGTGCACATGTGCACCCACACAAGCATTTACATGCACATTACCCACACACAAACAAGTGGGGTGTTGACATCCACACCTATGGAATGACCTAATTCCCCTGCCCTGTTCTTTTCTACCATCACACAGTATTCCTTGACTCGCCAGGCCATTACCTCCGTCATTGTCTTGCAGGGCCTTCTAGTTGTTTCTAGATGTCATTCTCCTGATGGAGCCTGAGGGTCATCAGCTTGTGTGAGTGCAGTGCTGAGGAATCAGTCCCTGAAGAAAGCAGGTAACTGGAGAAGGAAGTAGATTTAGGAATGTGTTGCCTCACCTGACAGGAGAAGGGTCTGAGCTGCTTGTGGTGGTTTTTACCAGTGGCTTCCCCCCACCATTGCCTTTTGTGGCAGCCCCCAGCTTCCTGTGCCTCCTCTGCCTGCTTCTGCCTCAGGGCATGGCCACGTATTAGGACCTCATTTATAGATGGAGGGACTGGGACAGTGATGTCCTTGTGCAGGTCACACATGGTGAGGCTGTGGCTGAACTGTCAGGGTGCAGACTCTGACTGTGGTAGCCCCATTCTTAATTGGTGCCAGGAGGCAGCCATAGTGGCCTTCCTGTGCTCAGAGTTTGCTGGTTTCTTTTCATCCTGGCTCCCAGATGTGCTGAGGGCAGGATCACTGCAACTTTGGTAGGGCACCTGAGCGGTCAGAAGTGTTACTTTTACCTGTGTGGCTTTGATCTGAGTTACTGAGTCCCTGGTTTCCACATCTACCAAATGTGAGTAGAGAAAGCATGTAATTCCAGCACTCGGGATACCAAGCCAGGAGGATTAGGAGTTCAGGTCTGCTAGAGCTACATTTTGATACCATTAAACAACCAAAAGACCAACTGGGGTTAGGAGAGCCCCATGGGAGCACAGCAAGACTCCCTTCCCACAGCCAGGCCAGCTCCTGTGGGGGATGTGTGTTCTGCACAGGCCTCAAACCCAGTATGTAGCCAAGGATGACCTGGCACCTCTGATCTTCCTGCTTCCATCTCCGGAGTGCCGGGACACACAGGTATGTCCGCCATCTCTGTTTTGTGCAGTGCTGGGGATAGAACTCAGGGAACAGTGACAGACACTACTGGAACTTGGTGCTGAGACACAGCAGACCAGCTTCCCCGGCCTTGTGGGGCTGCCAGGCTGCTTTGGAGCTGAGAGTAGGGTAGGTATGTGACTGCTGCTGAAGGAGAAAGATCACGGGTGGCTGAGCTGCCAGAGGAGGGGTCTGCAAAAGGGATTGATTGCCTTGTGAGGTCGATGGTTCTGGAATATTCTGGTAGACTGGAGGCTGCCTGTCTTTCCTTCCTTCCTAGGGACCAGTTTGGCCCACTGAGTTGGTAATCCATGTGTCGCCAGCCATCTCTCACACAGAGGCTGTATAGACTTGTTGGCAATCATTGTCTCAGTCCCCAGCTCACCCTGTTTTACACAGCCCTGCAGCTGGCCCAGGATATGAAAGAGTCCTCTGCCTAGGGCACTTAACCTGGCACACGGCAGGGCAGGGCATGGACACAGCTCTTCACTAGCAGTTCTGAGCCATCAAAGGGCCTAGAAGGGCAGAGTTGAGATCCATGGTTCCATGATTCAGACAACTCCCCTGATAATGTTGTTTGGCTGTTCCATACAACTGGATGATGACAGGTTAAATATTTACCTGTTATAAAGTTATACATGAACTGCAAAAACCTGGAATTCATGTCACCTTGGAGACTGAAACATACTCTTGTTTTGTTTTGAGACAAAGTCTCATGGAGCCCAGGCTGGCCTCACAGACAGTAACCCTGCCTCCTGAGTGCTAGAATTTCACACACACATACCACCACTCTGGGACTTTTCATTTTTTTTTTAAGCAGGGTCTCCTGGAGCCCAGACTGGCCTAGAGTTTACTATGTAGCTGATGTTGACCTTGAACTCCATGGGCCTCCACACCCAGGGAAACAGATACTGTGCTATTCTGAATCCATGGAGGACCTCCATCAAGCCAGCTGCCTCTGTGCAGAAAGATACAAACAGATGAAACCCCTTGATTATGGCTAGGTCTGTGGCTTAATGGTTAGTGTCTGCCTGACAAGCACAAATCCCTGGGCTCCATCGACAAGCCGGGCACCGTGGTGCACACCTGTGGTCTGAGCACTTGTAGGGGCGAGAGGCTATACTCAGCTACCTAGAGGTCAGCCTCTAGATGAGATCCCACCTCAAGACAAAGAAAACAAACATCAAACAACAACAACAAAAAGTTGCGCCAGGCGGTGGTGGCGCACGCCTTTAATCCCAGCATTGGAGGCAGAGGCAGGCGGATCTCTGTGAGTTCGAGGCCAGCCTGGTCTACAGAGCGAGATCCAGGACAGCCACCAAAACTACACGGAAAGTTTCTGTCTTGTGAACCCCGCCCCCCTCCACCAAACAAAACAAAACAAAACTTCCTAAATATGGTGCAGGTTCCCTTCTTATAGAACGGGTTTCCTCTGTACAGAGCCCACTCACTGTCCCACACTCTGAGGGGCACCTGGAACTGGACTGCTTCTCAGAACAGTTACAAAGTTGAGTTAGCCTCTTCCCTGCTGGTCGGACAGTTGGGTCATTAATGTTGCCGTCTGTCCTTGTTAACTCATGTAGGCAGTGACTGGTCTTTAACTGTCGGGTTTCTGCCCTGGATCAGTGTGATGATAGGTGTAGGGGTCCCAAGGAGACTGAGACCCATCTCCTGTGTGCCCTGGAGGTCCATGTTCCAGCTGGAACTGATTATTTGCTAAGTAGATGAACCAGAAAGTGCAAGCTAGTAAGGACATCTCTGTGAGGAGAATGAAAACAGGCAGTGCAGGGTGAGTGTGGGCTCACCAGGGATCAGCTGACCTCTCTGACGAGAGGTCATCTCAGCTGAGCCCTCAGAGTGCAGAGGAAGCCAGAGTTTTCATAAGAAAGGTCAGTGTGTGAGGATGAACAAAGGCCCTGAGGCAGAAATATGCTGAGCTCCTCTGAGGGTCCTTCACTATGGACCCAGCTGGAGGGAATAAGTGAAGGAGTCGGGTGGTGATTGTTGAGTGATGACAGGGTCTCCAAGGCCCTTGGGGAACACATGGCAGCCCCTGAAAGTTAGGAGCGGAGGGGTGATTACAGTTACCCCAAGTTTACTTTGGCTGTGTAAGATGAATGCTGTCATGTGTGGGTGTGCATGCCAGAAACTGAGAGTGGACATCTCTTGCTATGTTGTTCTCCCCCATATTTTTTGAGACTAGAGTCTTTTACTGAACCTGGGATTTATCAGTTTGGGCTAGACTGGTTGGCCAGTGAGCCCATGAGCCAGGGCTCTTTCTGTCCCCACCTCCCAAGTGCTGGGATTGCAGCTGTAAACCATTGCTTGGCTTGTGTGGGGCTGGGGACCCACACCTGGGTCCTCCTTTTACTGACCAAGGCATCTCCCTACCCCAAGAATGCCGTATTGTGGGGTACATGGCAAGAACTTTGTAACTGAGACTCTCCTCGAGGTGGGTGTCAATGAAGAAACTGAGGCAGTCAGAGGACTCTCAACTCACCAGATTGTCCAGAAAGGTTCTTGAAGTAATCCAAGGACAGGATTACATCTGGGCCTTGGAAAGTCCCAGAGACACAGCTCTCAAGTCACCCTATTTCCTGCTCCTGCTCCCCGCCCAAGCTGGTCCTCAGATATGAGCACAAGCAGGTGACACTCGGCCCGAGTGCCAAGGGCGGGACTGATTTGAGTCCTGCCGGATTCCTGGCTGGGGAGGGACTGCTGGGCAGAAGCTGGGAGGCCAGCAGCACCAGGCCTGAGCTCACAGGGCCAAGCAGGCGCCAGGTCACCGCCCCCCCCCCCCACCTGAGCTCAGTCTGGTCTGTGATGTTGTACCTGTTGTGTGCCCAACTCTGGGTGGAGAGATTGGGGGAGGAGAGCTGAGTTTGGATCTAACCATGGAGTGGCTGCTGCTGGGATGGGAGCATGGTCGGGGCAGGTGGGGGGTAGGGAGCATGGTCGGGGCAGGTGGGGGGTAGGGAGCATGGTGGGGCAGGTGGGGGTGGGGCATGGTAGGTGTAGGGAGCATGGTCGGGGCAGGTGGGGGTAGGGAGCATGGTGGGGCAGGTGGGGGTAGGGAGCATGGTCGGGCAGGTGGGGGGTAGGGAGCATGGTCGGGACAGGTGGGGGGTAGGGAGCATGGTCGGGGCAGGTGGGGGGTAGGGAGCATGGTCGGGGCAGGTGGGGGTAGGGAGCATGGTGGGGCAGGTGGGGGGTAGGGAGCATGGTGGGGCAGGTGGGGGTAGGGAGCATGGTGGGGCAGGTGGGGGGTAGGGAGCATGGTGGGCAGGTGGGGGGTAGGGAGCATGGTGGGGCAGGTGGGGGGTAGGGAGCATGGTCGGGGCAGGTGGGGGTAGGGAGCATGGTGGGGCAGGTGGGGGGTAGGGAGCATGGTTGGGGCAGGTGGGGGGTAGGGAGCATGGTCAGGGCAGGAAACAGCTTAGGTGGAGTCAGGTCTGGGAGTCCTACAGGAAGAAGGCTCCTGATAGGTGGAAGTGGGCCTGGCCATGGTGGTGGTGGTGGCCGTGGTGGTGGTGGTGGCCGTGGTGGTGGTGGTGAACGTGGAGGTCTGTGTTGGCAGAGAGGGGAAGAGTTGGTAGGAGTGGGTCATGCAGAACTTAGTGGGCCATAGGAAGGCGGGAGACCCCCCCCCCCCACCAGAGGCCCTAATCAGCTTGCTGAGGGAGAGAAGGTGGATCTGATCTGGTTTGACCTCTAATCTAGTAGCTCCAGGCTCCTAGGTCTTGGGAATGAGGGTGAGGGGTCTCCACCCAGGGCCTTTGCCTACATCCTGCCAGAAGCCAGGCTACTGCAGTGATGTTGGGCTGGCTCAACCTTTCCTGCTTGTGTTTGGTTTCCCACCCTCTCCTCAGGGCGAAGCCAAGCTCTCTACACAAGAAAGTAAACAACCTGCCCTTGTGCTGTCTTCCTGTCCCCACCCAGGAGCTCTTTTCCCTCTTCAGGGAGCCATAAGGCTTAGAGCCCTACGAAGGCTCCCAGGGGGAGAAGCTCTTCACAGGTCCCTGTCATTAGTCCTGTGGACAGGGGATGGCCTTTTATCCCACAGGGAACCGAGCCACTGCCCAGAGAGGGCCTAATACAGCCCACAGAGACGTGTGGCCCAGGAGCCCTTGCACGGCCGTCTGTCCTCTCAGCACACACGGATTATAGCTGCTGTTTGTGCGCTGGCCCAGGCCGAGTTGGTGGCAGTGGGAATGAAGGGTGGGCTCAAGCTCTAGCCTCTGCCCATGGGTAGGTGGGCAGTTGCCCAGGGAAGGGTACCTGGCAGAAGGAACAACCCCTGCAAAGGTCAAGGGTTCAGAGGGCCACTGGGGGACCTAGATAGACCGAGATTGGATTGGCAGCGACAAAGGGCCAACCCTTTTGTGAGGGAGCTCTCTGGAGGTCTGTTATTAGAAGTCCATGTGGGGTGAGGGGTTGGGCTGTGGCTCAGTCAGTAGAATGCTGGACTAGCGTGCACAAAGCCCTGGGGTCTGTCAGCACCACATAAACCAGGCATGGTGGCATACCTGTAATCCTAGCACTGGGAGGTAGAGACAGGAAGATCAGGAGTTCAAGGCCATCCTCTACTACATAGAGCTTGAGGCTAGCCTGGGCTACAAGAGTCCCTGTGCCAATAGAAAAAGGAGAAAGGAAAGAAACAGAAGGGGGAGAGCTCCGTCTGACAGTGGAAATGATGTCACACTTTACACTGACTAAACTGATCATGTTCTGTCGCTGTACTAGGCCTAGAGAAACAGAAGAGTGGAGCCTAGCCTGGGGAGCTGATCCTGCGCTTAGATATAGAGTTGTGGGTGTCTTTGAGCCCGAGTCTCCCCATTCCCCATATATTTGTTGCCATCCCCCACAGTTGGCAGAGTTTTACTGACCAGGAAACCCAGACCTGAGAGTGACCCCAAGTCACATAGCACAGAACTGGTAAGTGAGAAACTGGAATGCTAGGGCAGCCAGAGCACACAGGAAATGCCATAGCAACAGCAGAGAGAGGGACTCGTGCCTTGGGAGGCGGGAGGCCTGGGGAAGAAGAACTGGATGAAGCCAAGGCCATCTCCATTGCCAGCTGTGGGCAGTTGGCATTTGTGGGAGAACTGCTTAGGAGGCCTGCAGGGTGTATTCTGCTGCTCTGCCCAGGAAACACCCCTCCTTTTTTTCAAAGATTATTTTTTATGTGTGTGAGTGTTTGCCTGTGTGTGTATCTGTGTACTTACTACCTATGTGTGCCTGGTGCTTAGGTCAGTGAGGGTGTGGGATCCCCTGAGACTGGAGTTAGAGATGGTTGTGAACCACCATGTAGGTGCTGGGAATTGAACCAGGGTCCTCTGGAAGAACAGCCAGGGCTCTTAGCCACTGAGCCATCGCTCCAACTCCAGAAAAAAGGGAAAAAATCTAAAGCACATTTATTTACTTACTTACTGTTGGTGACTTGACGTGACATGCAGGTGGTAGTGGTGGTGGGGGTACTTGACATGACATGCAGGTTGGTGTGGTGGTGGTGGTGGTGGTGGTGGTGGTGGTGGTGGTGGTGGTGGTGGTGGTGTACTTGGCATGACATGCAGGTGGAGGCCAGAGGACAACTTTTCAGAGGCAGTTCTGTCCTTCCACCATGTGAAACCCAGGTTTAGCAGCAGATGCCCTTATCTCCTTGGCCGTTTCACTAGCCCATGGGATCATCTTGACCAGACCTTTCTGCACCAACCCTGAGGGTTTACAGTGGGTAGCCTTGGGGCTGTCCAGCCACACGGGGTGCTGCGTACTCAGTTCCAAGGCATGTAGGAACAGCCCTGGCTGCTAGCTCGCAGTCTGGCCTGTGACATGACTGGCCGTCTACTTCCTCTTCCTCCTCTGGCTCTGCCTTCTTGTTGCCCTCCCTATTGGCCACCAAGGCTCCAGCCTTTTCTTGGGGAGAACTAGAGCTTATCCAGGGCATCACATTTGAAACTCTCTGTGTCCCTTGTCTGAGGTGTCACCATTGTCCTCAGGGTGTCTTATCCCTCAGATACCCTCAGTAATGCCACTGTGACACATGCAGTGGTTACTGGTCCCGGGGGCAGGGGGTGTGGCTCAGTGGTAGACTCCCCCACTGAGAGGCTGCACCGTGAGGAGGGACTGAGATTCTGGGACCCGGTGGTCAGAGTCTTCAGGTGGACCTCATGTGATTCGGTCTAGGTTGCTGCCTTTGCTGATGCACTGCAGCCTTAGGCAAGGCCTAGTCTCTGCTTCACTCAGTTCCGTGAGATGGGGCATTGAGTCATCTGGCAGGATCTTATCATCCATGCAAAGTGCTCTGTTCCTCCCTGGTCACACCATAGGGACTGCTCCACAATACCTATGGATGTATTTAACTAGTCTCAGATAGCTGAGGCTGGCCCATAACTCACTGTGTAGGCAGGTCTGACCTTGACCACATTGACCATAGCTATCTTCACAAAGTCCCTTTGCAGTCAGCACCCTGTGACACAGTCAGCAGTCAGCAACGTTGAAGACAGTTGGTGACTCCTTGGTGTGGAGCCAGCTCCATGGGCTCTGTTGTAGTTCATTTGTGTTTTCTTTAATATCAAAACAAATCCTCCCAGTTTGGTCCACCCAGGAGGAAGTTCCTTGTGAGACGATAAAAGGCTCTTTTTCTTTTATGTGTCTGGCTTCCTGTGCCTCTGGATGGACTGTCGTCGGTATGGACTAGCCCCTTTGCTGAGTTGTGGAGATTTTGTTTAACTTACTCTGTAAATCACTTAACAGGCTACATTTCATTGATTTATTGTGTGTATGCACGTGTGCATCTGTGTGTGCTCCTGTGTGTCATGGTCACGTGTGGAGGTCAGAAGACCACTTATGAGTTGGCGCTCCCTTCACCATGCCAGTCCTAGGCATTAAGTTCATTCATCAGCCTTGCTGGCAAGCACCGTCACCCTCCTCTCCTATCTTGAATTCCTTCTGTTACAGTGCTGGTGATGAGCCCCTTAGCTGCGCGTGCTAGGCAGGTGCAGTGATGCTGAGCTCTAGCTCCAGTTGATGTAGCTCAGGCTGGCCAAAGACGACCTTGACATTC
Organism: Peromyscus leucopus; assembly: GCF_004664715.2. NCBI lineage: Eukaryota > Metazoa > Chordata > Mammalia > Rodentia > Cricetidae > Peromyscus > Peromyscus leucopus. The sequence continues at coordinate 50,344,149 of NC_051069.1, read as the reverse complement.
TGATCCTCCCACTGCTGAGTTTCCCTCCTCCCCAGCAGAATTCCCACGTGGGGCTCTGGAAGCCACGCAACCCAAGTTCTTTTTGTGCTGTGTAAAGGACTGAATCTGGGGTTTCGCACACACCATGCAAGTATGCTGCCATCCTGTATTGCTCTGCAAATTCTTTAGATCTGAGTCGTTTTGTTTTTCCAGATGGTTACCTATAGCTCAGGCTGGCCTTGAGCTCTCTATATAGCTGAGCCTGGTCATGAACTTTTGATCCTTCTGCCTCTCATGCCCTGCTGGTGACCTTTCCTGAGATATAATGTAGATACAGTAAAATATAGATCTTAAATACACACCCTGATTGTTCTGATAACTTAAATAAAAAAAAAAAAAAAAAAAAAACTGCTGATCGCTGGACAGATCAGCATTGAAGACATTTTTGCCACCCCAGAAAGTTCCGTCTTGTATCTTCCTGTCTGTTTCTCCGAAAGAAGCCTCTGCCCTGATCTGATCGCAAGAGACAGCTCTGGCTGTTGAGGTTCAAGTCCATTCATTATGTACCAGCTTAGCCTGGGCCATGTGCCTGGAAAGGGTGTGCATGGGGTCTCCAGGACAGCTGCACTCATTTCTGCCTCCACGAGGCAGGCCACACAGATGTCCATTCACCAGACAGACAGAACTATGGACCAGCCATTTGACAGTGCTGATGGTTACCTAACTCGGGATGCTTTTGCCTCCCAATGTGCTGGTACAGACATTAGCCACCATCTCCATTTCCTTCAGTGGGAATCCACCCCAGAGCCTCCTGCATGCTGGGCAAACACTAGCTACTGAGCCACCTTTCAGCCCTTGTTTTAGTCTGAGACAGCATCTTGCTGTGGAGTCCCATCTACCTGCCTCAGTCTTCAGTGCCCTGGGTTGCTGGTGGTTGGCTGTTTTAGCTCAGCTGACCTGTCTTTGCCATAGGGAACGTTGTCTGAATACAATATAAAGAGGGGCTAGTGGAAGTGCTAGAGCACCAGAACAGCCCTGGGCACAGGGCTCTGTGTCCTCAGCCTCCAGACCCTCTCTAGCCTGGGGTGGGGAGCGGCTGGGTTGGTGTGTTGGCTGAGGTTTGCAGACAGTTGCACTGCCTGTGCTCACGTGTCCTGCCCTTCTAGCAGGACGGGGAGTCACTTCTGCTGCTTTCTCTTCTCCCAGGGACTTCCTTCCACGAGGATCAGGAATTGTCACCCGGAGGCCTCTCATTCTGCAGCTCATCTTTTCTAAAACAGGTATGAGAAGTAGAAACTTCAAAACAAAACCCAAGAAAAAATCAAAATAACAAACAAGTAAGGGATACGGAGGCAGCCTAGTTCACAGACCGCTTGCCCGACACATGGGAAACCCTGATTCCATCCCCAGCATAGCATCAGCTGGCATGGTGGTGCAAGCTTGTGATCCGAGCAGAAGGGTCAGAAGCTCAAGGTCACCCTGTGCTGCACGAGAGTTCAAGACCATCCTGGACTACTAAGACCCTGTCTCCAGACACCAACAAACAAGTACTACGAGGAGGCCATATCTGGATGTAGAAATGGACTTGGTCCCCTGAGGGTATTGGGGCCTAAGGAGAAATCAGAGCTCTTGTGTTGTTTAGGTTTGGATTTGAAGGTCCCACATGTACAGGGAAGCTGAAAATCAGCTCAGTGAACACCCCAGCTGCAGCCCGGAGTTCCTAACCAGGACCAGGCCACCAAGTGCCATAGTTACTTTCTGAATCTTTTTTTTTTTTTTTTTTGTAAAGAAGTCTTGCATTTCAACTAAAATCATTTCCTTATACTTTGTGTGCAGACACAGACCAGACCCAATTAAAAGAACTAGTGTGCCTGGCATTTGAGGCCTAGCCCATGGTCTCATGCTTCCAGTTGTTTCCCAACATGCCCTTCCACTGAAAACTGAAGCATAGCCAGGCTCCCTGCATTTCTAGTGGGCTGCTGGCTTGAAATCCCCAGCCAGTCCAACATGACCTGACAGCCCCCACCCCCACCCTCACCCTGCCTTCCAAAGCCCTGCTGTTTTCCTTCACCCTGATTCTACCAGGCCGGCTTGGAGGAGAGGCTGCACTGAGACCTGGTGGTTTGGTGCACAGTGCCCTTTGCGGGCTTTGCTTCATGCATGATAGGGTGGGCTGCTGCTCTTGCATTGGGCTTCCAGTCAGCCGTCCTGGGAAAGGCCCTGGGCAGCTCTTCTATGTTTGTCTCCTTGCCCTTCAGGAATCCCCATATGCACTTTTTCATGGGGTACCAGCTGGCACTGTTGCTGCTTCTGGTCCCTGGCTACCCTGGGAAAAGCCTGCCTGGGTAAGCAGGGAAGGGAGCAAGCCTTCACAGGTTCCTGTACTGGCTTCCTTTGTGGGCACCCTGCCTGCAGGGTGAAGAAAATGGGAAGGCAAGTTAGTCATGTGCCAGGCCCTGGATGAACAGTGCTAGCTGTTTGGTTGCTTGTTTGGACAGCTGGTACCCAGGCTGGCCCCAGATCTCTTGGACATGAGTGCTAGGATGACTTACTAGGTGAGCCGCCACGCTTTACTGTAGTCTGTAGTTTGATTTACTTTATTTATTTAAACATTTTTTGTATCTTTATTTTTAATTGTGTGAATATTTTACCTGCATATATGTCTGTTCACTACATGTGTACCTGGTCGCTGTGAAGGTGAGAAGAAGGCATCAGATCCCCCAGAACAGGAGTTACAGGCACTATGAACCACTGCTTGGGTGCTGGGAATCAGACCCAGTGCTCTTAACCTCTGAGCCATCTCTTCAGCCCCTTCTTTTTTCTTTTCTTTTCTTTTTTTGTTTTTGTTTTTGTTTTCTGAGACAGGCTTTCTCTGTGTAGTCTTGGTGCCTGTCCTGGATCTCACTCTGTAGACCAGGCTAGCCTCGAACTCACAGAGATCCTCCTGCCTCTGCCTCCCGAGTGCTGGGATTAAAGGTGTGCGCCACCACCGCCCGGCCAGCCCCTTATTTTATTTGTTAAATTATGTGTATGCATGTGTGTCTGTGTGTGTGCATGTGCATGTGAGTGCAGGTACAAACAGAGGTCTGAAGCCACCAGATCTCCTGGAGCTCAGGTGGTCCTGAGCCACCTTACCTGGGTCCTAGGAACCAAACTTGGGTCCTGTAAGGTCAGAGTATGCTCTTAACCGTGGATTCGTCTCTCTAGCCCTGTTTTTTATTTATCTTCTGTGTGTGTGTGTGTGTGTGTGTGTGTGTGTGTGTGTGTGTGTGTGTGTGTGTAAGTGCGCACGTGCTTGTGTATGGAGATCAGAAGACAACTTTGCAGAAGTCAGTTCTGTCCTTCTGCTCTGTGGGTCCCTGCGTCCAGCTCAGGTTGTCAGGATGGTGTCTTCCCCTGCTGAGTCATCTCTCTTGCCCATTTACTGTAGTTGTATGCTCGCTATTGTTAGACTGTCTAGGGACGTTTGTTGGGACAGCACATCAGCTGACCCCTACTTTGGAAGGCCATTGCTTTTGCCATAGAGGCTGCCACCAGTAGTGGTCCATGGGGCACTCACAGTTCACCGCAGGCGGGCCCAGAGAGTGAGTGCCACCCTGTGCTCCCAGGGAAAAGGAGCTGGGGAGAGGGCAGGTGACAGGGAGGGTGAGTCTTTAGGCCTCTCTCAGGAGCTGACGTGGAACTGCTGCTGGCACGTTTCCCGTCCTGCGGAGCGCTCCTAAGGCTTTGGGTGTGCTGGGCAAGTGCTCTGAGCTGCATCCCTCGCCCTCTTGATTTGCTTGTTTAGAATTGCTAGCTCAGGCTGGTCTCCACTGGTGTCTGGGGATGATCTTGAGCTCCTGGCCTTCCTGCCAAATGCTGGGATTATAGATATGCACCACCATGCCTGGTTTAGGGGGTTGGGGATGGGGCTAAGACCTTGTGCACACTAGAAGAGCACCCCCTGAGCTATAGCTCCCTCCAACGGCATTGTTTAACTCTTTATTTTGAGACAGAGTCTCACTTTGTAGGCAGGCAGGCTTTGAACTGTATTCCAGGTGGGCCTTAAGCGTTTGATCTTCCATTTGCAGCCTCCTGAGTAGCTAGAACAGCACACCTCAAGGCCTGACTGGCATGTGCAGGGAAGAGGGGGTGCTGGTGCCTAGCAGATCTGGTGTGTAGAAGTTCCTGGGCTGCCAAAGTCTGCTGGAAGTCTGAGATTCTCTGGGTCTGGGTAGTCTTGGGGAAAAGCCCATGAAAGGAACCATTGAGCTGAGGACACCTGGCCAAAGCTGACCTTCATAAAGGTCAGAACAGTCCCTGACCTTTCTCCCTCTTGCAGGGACCCCAGACTTTCCCACCTCTTGCCTGAGGCCACGAAGGATTACTACTACTTAGATCCTTGATGGAGCTGCTTTTGGGGATATGACCAGGCATGTGGGAGGAGGCTGGAGCAGGTCACTAGGCATGGCTGCTTGGGGCAGGGGGACAGTTTGTAGAGATGGGACAGAGCTGGATCTCCTGGGCTGGGTGGACAGGTGTGTCTCAGGATTTTCCTATCCTGAGTCCCCTAAGCTTGAATGCCCCCACCCTTTGCCTAATAGTGGCATTGCCAGTCTCCTTGCTTCAGGTAGATGCTCATACTGTGCTGGGCCTTGGTAATGCTGTAGACTGCATTTCCTATTCTCAGCTGGCTGAAGAGGGTATCGCTGGGCTGGTTAGAGAGCAGATCAGGCTTCAGATCTACCCTGGGCCAGGGACCCCTGGAGCACATTCTAGGTCCTAGCAGTAATGAGTGCAGAACTGGGAGTGGAGGTGGAGAGGTAGGAGACGGATAGGCGAGCCCTAGAGATTACAAATTCCTCACATTGATGCTGGCTGCAGAGCCAGGGATTTGGACAGACCAGTGTCCTTCTGTACCTCAGTGGCTGCTGCTCCTTCGAGGTTCAGGACTGTAAAGATATGCCTCGTGAGGCCAGACCAGGGTCCTCCCCGTTAGAACTTCAGACACCCAAGTGCCTTGTGGCTTTTTGTTCAGGCTGGTTTACTGAGCCATGACTAGAAGCTAGTACTGTTTAAAAATTACCTAAGACCACAAGTTCCAGGGAGCCTAGTGGCCCACGAGTGAATCCTCTCCTCACTCAGAATCATCCTGCTAAACTCTGGGGGTGAGGGTGGGGTTTCTCTTCCATCCCCAGCCTTCACCCTGACTTTGGTCTGTGATCACTGGGCCAGAAAAGAGATGTCAAGACACGGCCAGTCCCTAGCAGAACCCAGCCCCTCTTGTTCCCCAGAGACAGCCATGCCTCCTCACCGCCCCTCAAGCTCATGTGTTCCCACCTCTGGCCCTCACCATGTTCCATGGAGTCACTTTTTAGACAAAACTGTACTTTCTTGAGTCAAATTGAGTTTTGTTTGAGACGGAATCTCGTGTAGTTCAAGCTGGCCTTGAATTTGCTTCTATCTGAAGCTAGCCTTGAATTCTGATCTCCCATGTAGTGGGATACAGGCATGCCTCACCATGTCTGGCTGTGTTCTCCCTACGTCTCTTCCTCACTAAGATGGGAGATACGCTGAGGCAGGGGGATGCTGAAATACTTGGCTGTCCGTTCTTGCCTGACACCCAGCCTTGGGCCTTAGATCCTTCATCAGTGCTCCAGCTGCATGGGCTAGGACTGGAGAATGAATGGAGCTGTTCACCATTTCCTACCCAGGACCTCCTTCCCTTCCCTGGGCTGTTCGGCCATGGAGGCCCTTTTCCAAACCTGTGGCTTCCATCTGTACAGGCGTGGGTGGCCATCAGGACATACTTTGGGGTGCTTCTGGGTCTAAGAAAAAAAAGTCTGGAGCAGGTGTGGTTCAAGTTGGGGGGCTAGTTGGAATGATGACTGCTTTGGAGTAACAGTGTATCTTCGGGCTGGAGAGATGGCTCAGAGGTTAAGAGCACTGACTGCTCTTCCAGAGGTTCTGAGTTCAATTCCCAGCAACCACTTGGTGGCTCACAACCATCTGTATTGAGATCTGGTGCCCTCTTCTGGCCTGCAGTCATACATGCTGTATACATAGTAAATAAATAAATCTTAAAACAAAACAAAACAGTGTATCTTATACAAGCCCCTGTTTATCTCAAACCCAGAGGAGCTGTAGGCTGAATAGGAATAGTAAATGTGTACTAATGCTCCTAAGACTTGGAGACTCATGCATGCACGAATCCTGGGGTTTTTTGTTTGTTTTATTTTTGAGGCAGAGTAGCACAGCCTCAAACTCACGTATAGCTGCAAGTGACCTTGAACTCCTGATCCTCCTGTCTCTACCTCCCTAGTGCTGGAGTTATAGGAGTGCTCCACCACATAGGGTTTATGTGGTGCCGGGGTCAAAAGGCTTTCTACCAAACTGCATTTTATTCCCACTCCTATTTTTTTAGATCTATGAATTTAGTGTGTGTGTGTGTGTGTGTGTGTGTGTTGTGTGTGTGTGTGTATGTATTTATGTATGTATGTAGATGCCTGTAGAATTCAGAGGTGCTGTATCCTTTGGAGCTGGAGTTTTAGGTGTGAGCTTCCTGACGTGGGTGCTAAGAACCAAACACAGTCCTCTTCAGGAACAGCACTCACTCTTGATTACTGAGCAAGCTCCAGCCTCCTGCTGGTTTGTTTGAGACTGGAACTTAGTACCTCACCTAGGCTCCTACAGGTTGACAGATCCTGTTTCGTTGTTGGATATATCTGGGGGTCTCCAAAGTGTGTCTGAGCCCCCAGGCGTTTTTGTCCAGACATGCATGCCAATGCCAGACCTGAAGAAGGCAGATCTTGTGGTCCTGGGCATCAGGAGCTGGCCAAGATGGCATTGCTTTTTGCCAGGCTGTGGATGAAGTCTCACTGCTTTCATCTTCCAACACCTACATACATGCTTAGGAAGCAGAAGCGGGTGCTGGCGAGTGTAGTGACCCACACCCAACCCTTTGGTTTATAGCCACGTCCAGGCAGGTGGAGAGCTCTTTAGAGACCCTCCCAGTTTGTTCCCCGGGCACACAGTGAGGCTGCCGCTGGCAATTCTGCCAGGAAGACTGGCTGGCCCACCAGGGTGAGCAGTGTGGCTGCCAACCCAGGCCCACCTTTGGGAGAGCCTGTCTGGGTCACTGTGCAGGGCAGGGCCTGGGGAAATGCACTCTGCTGCCAGTGGATGTGTGGTTGTCAGAACACTGCGGTGTTGGCCCAGAGACCAGAGGAACATGGGGACCAGGATAGGCAGAGCTGGCCGTGACTTAGAGGCGTGGTCTGGACTGCTGAGGACAACTGGCAGGCAGCTCGGCCTTAAGGCATCCAGCACACTCTTTGAACATTTGAGCATGTGCATTAAAGGGCAGCTTTTTTGAGGCAGAGTCTCTCTTTGCCTTGGACTAAGTCTCTTTGTCCAGCGAGGCCTGTCTGTGCCTGCCCAGCACTGGGCTGACAAGCATGCGCTACCACACTTGTCTTATTAATGTGAGTTCTGTGAATCCCATGCAGGCCCTCATGTTCACATTGTAAGCTCCTCACTGACTGCGTCCTCAGCCTTGAGAGGTTCTTTTTAAGGCACGGCTTCATGTGTAGCCCAGGCTGTCCTCTAACTCGTGATCCTGCCTCTGGCTATTGACTGCTCCTGTAGGTGTTGGCTGCCCTGACAAGCTTAAAGCAGGCATTTGTGGTAGGACCTGTCAGAGGTGCTGTGTGCCTTATATGAGTGGCATGCCCTCCCTGGACAGGGGATGACAGAGCCCTCTCCCCCAACACTTCCCATATTGCACCTTGGGGTCCTCTGCTCCCTAAATGCAGAGGTGCTGGCTGCCACTCTTCCTGTCCTCACACAGATTTGGTTAGGATGTCTGCTTTGCTGCAGGTCAAGGGGCCCTCTAGGGCTGGTCAAGCTAACAGCTGCAGCAAACACGGGACACCTGGTCTGCTGCTGCTGCTGCTGCTGCTGCTGCGCTGCAGGTTCAGCCCATTGGAGTAGTGCAGGTGGTAAAGAAGGCTGAGATGAAGAGTGACAGGCAGGAAGCCCTGCAGGGAGTGGGGGGGAGCCAAACCAGGCGCCGCCACCATCTCACACTTGCTGACAGCTTTGATCCGGAAGAGAACTGCGGTCCTGTGGGGGCTGGGCAGCTGATCCATTTTTAGTGGCAGCTGCAGGAAGAGTGTTTCCGCTTGTCTCCTGGAAGGCCAGAGCAGGGCTGCCTGCCCTTGGGAAGTGGGTCAGCTGATAGTGTCCCAGAGCCTCCTGCCCACACCCTCACTCGCCGCGCTCCTTGGTGCCAGCACCCATGCTAGATACAGACCTGGTCCTGCTGAGACCATTGGTTTGAGAGTCACTAACCCTGTCAGGTGGTCTGACCTACCCAGTCCCAGTGCCACCTCTGAGCTTGATCAGCTCGATGTCCTCTCTGCACGTCTGTGAAATGGGCATTGAGTTTGTGTATGTGTGTGCATGAGTGTACACGTGTGTGCTGGTGTGCACCTGCACATGTGCAGAGACTAGAGGAGGAGGATGTCCGGGGTCCTCTTCAGCCCTCTCCACCTGTTTCTTTGAGGCAAGGTCTCTGGGGCTTGCTTTTTGTTTATTTGTTTCATTTTGTTTGAGACAATATAACCTTGGCCTGCCTTGAACTCACAGAGATTCTCCTGCCTACACCTTCTGAGTGCTGGCATTAAAAGTGTGCGCCACCATGCTGGACTTTTTTGTTTTTGCTAGGCTGGAGGCCAGCTAGCCCCAGTGAGCCTCCTCTCCCTGTCCCCTTTGGAGCTGGGGGTTACAGGATTTGATTTGGAGGATGCCTGGTTGGTGTGTAGGTGCTGGGATCCAAGTTTACATCCTCATGTTTGCATTCCAAAGACTCTTAACTTCTGAGTCATCTCTGGCCACGTGCTTTGTTTTTATTGAGACAGGGTCTCATGTAGCCCAGGCTGGTCTCCCATTCCTCATTCCTCTGCCTCCACATCCCTGGATCTGGGATAACAGGTCTTTGTTACCACACTGCTTTGTCCAGTGCTGGGGTCCCCCAGGCTTCCTGCATGCCTGCTAAGGGTTCTGCCAGCTGAGCTGCTGGACCAGCTCTACCTGTGGAGACTCTTCTCAGCCCAGGCTTTTGGTCCCAAGCTCCCTGAGACTGCTCTTCTTTGAGGCAGCCTGCCCTTTCATTTGTGATTTGGACAGCCAGGTTCTTTTGATTTTCATTCTCGGATGCTCCACACAGTGTTCATCCTGGCCTCTCCCTGCAGGGGTCTTGCTGCCCCACAGTGTCAGCCTGAGTGAGAATGAGAGTTGGCACCTCCTCAGCCTTTTACTTGGCAGATTCAGGCATTTAGACCCCAGCCCGGCAGCTGATGCTTGCAGTCCAAACACAAACACCTACTTATTTTGTGTTTGTCAGACAGTATCTCCTGTGTGGCCCAGTTTGTCCTTGATCTCATCATCCTTCTTCCTCAGCCTTTTAAGTCCCTAAACCACAGGTGCATGCTGCAGTACCTAGCTCTTCCCATCCTGGACCATGAGTGAGCTTCAAATTAACCTGGGACTGAATCCCTTTATCAAAAAGAAAAAAGTCTGTCAGTAAAGAGTTTTTCACAAAGTATGAGGACCTCTGTTTGTCCTCAGTACCCTTGTAAAGGTCAGGTGTTGGGGTGCACACTAGTAACCATGTCCCCGCAGTGGTGGAGATGGAAGGGTTGCTGCAGTCACATGACCAGCCAGTCTAGCCCAATTCAAGCCTTAGGCCCCATTTAGAGGTACTGTCTCAAAAAGTGAGGTGGGGAGCAGCAGAGGAAGGACATCCGAGTTTAATCTCTGGCCACCACACACATGTGTGCATGAATACTTCACACACACACACACACACACACACACACACACACACACACACAATTTAAAAAGAAGAATCAGTCAGGCCTGGTGGTATACACCTTTCATCCTAACAAAGACAGACAGATGTCTGAGTTCACGGCCAGAACTACATAGTGTGACTGTTTCAAAATATAAACCAACCTGATAAAATGAAAGACAGAACAAATGCCATGATCCTCAAGTTTCTGTGGGAACTGAAGTGGTTTCATTTTTCTCTGCCTGGCACACGGCGTGCTCTGTGCATCCTCCTCCCCCGTACACACCCTTCTCACCGTGAACGTCTTCTTCCCGTGTCAGAATATGCCGAGTTTTTGCACTGCAAGTCCAAAAAGTTTACAGACTTTGACGAAGTCCGGCAGGAGATCGAAGCGGAGACCGACCGGGTCACGGGGACCAACAAAGGCATCTCCCCGGTGCCCATCAACCTGCGGGTCTACTCACCACATGGTAGGTGGCTTGGGCGGGGACCGAGGGCAGCTGGGATAGTCTCCTGTCCAGGCGGATCTTCCCACTTCTCAAGCATCTGAGAAAAGCACATGCCTATACCCTCAGTTCTGGGAAGAGCAAGGTCAAGGACATAGTAAGACCCCATCTCAAACAAAAGCCAAAAATTAGGGCTGAAAATGGGGCTCGTGATCAGGCAGTTGTGCAGCAGGCAAGAAGTCAATCCCCAGGACCACACTTAGAATAAAAACGAGCCAGGCATAGTGGTGTGTGCATCTGTAATCCCAGCACTCAGTAGGCTAAGACATAAAGACTGTGTTGGATGCTAACCAACATCAGCGAACTTTTTGTAAAAGGTTCCGTCTTTGTAAAATGTAAATTTTTTTTTTAAGATTTATTTATTTATTTATTATGTATACAGCATGTATCCTGTAGCCAGAAAGGCACAGATCTCGTACAGATGCTGTGACCACCATGTGGTTGCTGGAATTGAACAAGGACCTCTGAAACACCAGTGCTCTTAACCTCTGAGCCATCTCTCCAGCCCCAAAATGTAAAATTTTTAAAAATGTTACTTGATGTGTGTTTTGCCTGAATGTATGTGTACATACCATATATATTCCTAGTACCTGAGGAAGTCAGAAGAGGGCGTCAGATCCCACGGAACTGGAATTACAGGTGGTTATGAATGGGAGTTACACCCGGGTCCTTTGAAAGGGCCAATGTTGGTAACTACTAAGCTACTTTTTTTGGGGTGGTTTTTTTGAGACAGGAGTTTCTCTGTGTGGCCCTGGCTGTCCTGGAACTCACTTGGTAGCCCAGGCTGGCCTTGAACTCACAGAGATCCGCCTGTCTCTGCCTCCTGAGTGCTGGGATTAAATGTGTCTGACTCATTTTTTATATTTCTTCGCCGGGCGTTGGTGCGACGCTTTAATCCGCACTCGGAGCAGAGCAGGCGGATCTTGTGAGTTCGAGGCCAGCCTGGGCTACCAAGTGAGCTCCAGGAAGGCGCAAAGCTACACAGAGAAACCCTGTCTCCAAAAACCAAAAAATATATATATATATATTTCTTCAAAGTTTCTTTTGTGTGTGTGTGTGTGTGTTCTCACATCATATGGCGCACATATGGAGGCTGGAGGACAGCTTGCAAGGGTCAGTTTTTCCACCATGTAGGGCCCAGGGATGGCTCTCAGGCCATCAGGTTTGGTGATAGGAATCTACCCACTGAGCTACTTCACTGGCCCTGTTTATTCCCCCTCTTCCCCTCTCCCCCTTCCTCCCTTCTCCCTCCCTCCCTTCCTCTCCTTCCTCCCGTCCTCCCTTGTTTCTTTCTAAAACAATATATCATGTAGCCCGGACTGGCCTCAAACCCCTTTTATGGTTCAGAAGACCTTGAATTCCTCATCTACCTGCTCCTACCTCCCCAGTGCTAGATTATAGACGTGCACACCCAGACATGGTTCATGTGGTGCTAGGAACAGCATGCAGAGCTTTGTGCATGCTAGGTGTGCCCTTTACCAGCTGAGCTCCAACCCTGGCCCTGTAGCTGGAGCTCCATAGTATGTTCAAGGCCGGTCTGGGCTACACACCCAGGCTCTGCCTCAAAACAGGGAAGGTGTGGCAGGAAGGGATGCGGCTCAGTGAGTAGAATGCTTGCTGCACGCATATGAAGACTTGCATTCTCCCCATAGCAGCCACGCACAGCCCAGCCCAGCCCAGCCACGCACAGCACAGCACAGCACAGCCACGCACAGCACAGCACAGCACAGCACAGCCACGCACAGCACAGCACAGCACAGCACAGCCACGCACAGCACAGCACGCACAGCCACAGCACAGCCCAGCACAGCTCAGCACAGCCCAGCACAGTGTGTCTTTAATCCTGGAACCAGGACACTGGGCAGATGATGTGTAGCTCAGTCGGTAGCCTAGGCTCAGTGAGGAGACCCTTTCTCAAAAGACACAGTGTAGGAGCCAGCAAGATAGTTCACCAGGCTGGATGGTGGTGGCGCACACCTTTAATCCCAGCACTCGGGAGGCAGAGGCAGGCGGATCTCTGTGAGTTTGAGGCCAGCCTGGTCTACAGAGTGGTTCCAGGACAGCCAGGGATACACAGAGCAACCCTGTCTTGGAAAATGGAAAAAAAAGATAGTTCACCAGGTAAAGGAACCTACTGGCAAGCCTGATGAGCAATACCTGGGTGACCTCTGACCTCCACATGCATGTGCTCATGAGGGCATCCACCAAACACAAAAGGCACACACAGAAGTGTGTTGTAGTAGGAGTGTTAGGAGTGGGCCCAACTGTGACTCCCCTGAGGAACTTGCTGATGTCTACTGGGTCTCCAGGGACTGTGTATGTATGCTCCGAACCCTTTCCTGGGCTCTGACTACTTTTGCCTCTTGATTTCACCCTCAGTGTTGAACTTGACCCTCATCGACCTCCCAGGAATCACTAAGGTGCCAGTGGGGGACCAGCCGCCAGACATCGAGTACCAGATCAAGGACATGATCCTGCAGTTTATCAGCCGAGAAAGCAGCCTTATTCTTGCTGTCACACCTGCCAACATGGACTTGGCCAACTCAGACGCCCTCAAGCTGGCCAAGGAGGTGGACCCCCAAGGTGACCCTCCAGCCCCAGGGCAGCAGCTCTCTCTAGGAGTACTAGTCCCCCCTGGTGTGCACTCTGGCACAGGGCTGTTAGAAAGAGGCCTCCTGGGATTCAGCGTCCCCTGTGTGGTGGGCATCCCTTGCAACACTTGAAAGAGCTAGACATTCCCTCTTTCTTGAGTATTAATGAGGTCTACTCTGCCAGCCCTGGAGGGTGGGATCTGGCTTTAGTTAGTAGTCAGCTTCCCATCACTATGACCAACACCCTGACATAGTCATCATCTTTTAAAGAGCATGCAGGGTTATTTAGGCTCAGTGTCAGAGGTTCCTGTTGTGGTTGGTGACTTTGAACTCACAGGGATCCGCATGCCTCTGCCTATCAAGTTCTGGGATTAAAAGGGTGTGCCACCATGCCCAGCAGAAAGTGCTAAGCTGTTGGGTCTCCGAGAAAACAGTACTTCACTGTGTACATGGGAGCAAACCCACTCACCTCACATCCAGGGAACAAAATAGAATAAGAAAAGGGACATGGGACCCAGTGAACAGAAAGCCTCAAGGAGACCTCACTTCAAAGGCAGATAGCTTAGCACATGAGCCTTTGACTGGTATTTAAGATCCAGATCTTAGTCTACAGATACTACTCAGTGGTAGAATTGCCTAGGGAGGGGTTGGGGGTATAACTCGGCATGAATGAGGATCTGGGTTCGAACCAAGGGCTCATCTGTTAAGAGCACTTTCTGCTAGGCAATGGTGGCACACACTTCTAATCCCAGAACTTGATAGACAGAGGCATGCGGATCCCTGTGAGTTCAAGGCCAGCCAGGGCTACATAGTGAAACTTTGTCTAAAAAAGGAAAAAAAAAAACAAACCAAAAAACACTTGCTGCTCTTGCAGACGACATGGATTTGGTTTCCAGCACCCACATGTTGGATCCCTCTTCTGACCTCTGCAGGCAGCAGGCACGCATGTGATGCACAGACATACATGCACGCCAAACTCAAACTCATAAAAATAATGGAAATGAGCTAATAAAATTAAAAAGCCTTAGCAAATATAAATCACTAAGACCCAGTCTTTAGCAGCCGCCCTCCCAGAACAGTTATAACTCCAGACACATGTGTCTTCAGTGTTCAGTCCTCTCTGTGGAGATGGGAACATCTGGGCCTGGAGTATAGCTCATTTGGTGGTGTGCTAGCACACAGAATCCCAGCCCTTCATGAACCTGGTGTGGTGCTGCACACCTGTGATACTAGCACTCCAGGGGTGCAGGCACACACCTGTGATACTAGCACTCCAGAGGTGCAGGCGCACACCTGTGATACTAGCACTCCAGGGGTGCAGGCACACACCTGTGATACTAGCACTCCAGAGGTGCAGGCAGGAGGGTCAAGACTTCCTGCTACATTTTATTTGTTTGTTTGTTTGTTTATTTATTTGCTTGGTTGATTTTTCAAGACAGAGTTTCTCTGTGTAACAGCCCTGGCTCTTCTAAAACTCTCTTTGTAGAGCAGGCTGACCTCTGCCTCCCGAGTGCTGGGATTGAAGGTGTGCTCCACCACTGTAGGGTGAATTGTTTTGTTACTTCTTAAAGTGGGACAGCCTTCCTTATTTTTGTGTGTCTGTAATCTGCCCCTGTTTTGTGGTGGTTGCTTTGGTTTTTGTGCTTTTTATTTGTTTATTTTTCAGTCATTGTTCCAGAATGTAGTGCTGGCAGTATTCGATACCTGCCTCTGCTCCCAGGTGTTGAGATTGCAGGTGCCCAGCCCTGTTTTATACGGTAGTGATAGTGTGTCATTCTGTGGGGAGGCCCCATTGTCGAGCTACCCACTCCTTAGCCTCACTGATCTGTTCTCATCAACGGGTGTTTCCATTGGAGTCCATGCCGCAGGCCCCCCATTTCTTTTCCTGGTGTGGCCTGTGCCCTTCACAGTAGTACCAGCTAATGCAGCCGCCTGTGACGTCCAAGTTCACCCCGTCTTCTGTGGGCCTCCGTTAGCTCCTGATGTGCTTGCTCATGTGGTACATACAGACAACACGTGTGTGCATCCGGGCTGTGCCTGGGTTCCTGGTGTGTCCGTTGTTCCTGTTTAGGCTGGACCTCGTGTAGTCTACATTGGCTTAAAAATCTGTGTAGGTAAAGATGACCTTAAAGTCCTGATCCTCCTGCCTCCACCTCCCAAGTGCTGAGATTACAGGTGTGCACCAACAAGTCCAGTATAATTGGGTACTTAGGAAGAGCCCCAGGCTCCTTTTCAAGTGCTCTGCAGCTCAGCTGGCACCAGGGTGGTACCCAGGGCTTGTGAATGCTAAAGCAAATATGGTCCATGAAGTTCATCATCCTCACCTGGCTTGGGAGCTCAGCTTATAAACTGTCCCAGTGAATTGTGGCCAGGACCCCAAGCTAAAACACTTTGGCTGCAGGGATTAAGGGGTGGAGAAGCACAGTAGGCTTAGGGCCTGGCTTTGCTGTGTGGTGCGCTGACTGGCAGGTGCGGGTCCTTGGAGTGGAACTTGAGCTAGGTAACAAGGAGCCCTGGAAATAGTTGCTCGGGTTCAAGTATGATGTTGGGAATGGGCAGGGGAGAGTCTAGTTTCCATGATGTTTTCTGGTTCTGCTGTGGCCCGCTTATATTCTTGGCCAGTGTTTATTGAGAAAGCACTTGTCCCTTGACAATTATTGGGGCTGTCATTGTCATTTTACACTGCCAACAGGTGTCCAGGCAAAGTGACACACAGTTTGTCCCTTGTTTTGCAGCCTGTCAGTGGGTCCCAGGGCCCTTCCTCATGACCCCTTCTGATTTCTGGGCTCTTTCAGGCCTACGGACCATTGGTGTCATCACCAAGCTGGACCTGATGGATGAAGGCACAGATGCCAGGGATGTCCTGGAAAACAAGCTACTGCCCTTGAGAAGAGGTATGCAGGGCAGGGCTGGGGTGGGCCCACAGGAGTATGTATTTTGAGATTCTCATCTGGACATAGTGGTTTTGAATTACAACTGTTTTCTGGAACATTCGGAAGCAAGTAGGTAGCCAGCCTTGGTGCATGCTATAATCCCAGCACTCTGGAGGTGGAGATGGGGAGCAGAAATTCTAGGTCATCTTTGGCTACGTAGCAAGTTCTATACCACCCTAGGTTGCATGAGACCTTGTCTCCAACAAACAAATGTAAAATGCTTTTTCAAAAATAAATTTACGTTCTAGGAATGAATCTCCTTCCTAGGTAGAACCATTGCCCACCATATGCTAGGAACAAGAGTCATTCCCCAGCTGCACAAACCAAACATAACAGAGACACGTACTACTTGATTCCACTTATGGAAGGACCCTAAGCTGTCACTTCCCAACATGTAGATGGTGGCATTTAGACACTGGAGGACAGCCAGGCGTGGACACACACCTGTCAGTCCGACATTCAAGAGCCTGCGGTGGAAGGGTCATGAGTTTGAAGACAGCGTGGGTAAAGCACTCCTGACCTGAGTTTGGAATTCACATAAAGGTAGAAGGAAGGGGGCACAGACTCCATTTGTCCTCCAGTGTACATTTTTGAGAACGTTTTTGAAAACGTTTTGGCTGCAGGGAATGGGGGCTGAGAAGTGCTTCCCTAGCTGGTGGAGGCTGAGGCTGGAAGGCTAGGCCTGGTGAGCCTGGTGACCCCACAGCTGTGAGTGCTGCCAGACACTTGGCCTCCTCCTCAGCCAAGGGGAGCTCACATCCATCCATTTGGACTTGAGGGCCTCAGCGCCTCTTCCTCCATGATGGCAGTCACTGGCCTCTGTCCCCCTTTGTCTTCCCAAGAGTGTCATCTGTCCCTTCCTCTCCACTCATGAGTGTTATCCTCTCATCGTGTGACCTTGGGCTCTTCCTCACTTGTCTCCCCTGAGACTTCAGAGCTCCTCCCACTGGAAGCCTGGAGCCCACGAATGCAAGGACCATGCGCCTTGCATGCACAAGACGCTGGCCGGTCTCCAGCACCACAGCATCCACTGTGGCCCCCCTTCTGACTTGTAGACTCAAACCCCTGCTGGGGTACTGTTGCTCTGAGCACCCGTTCTTTTGTGTTATTTGTGTATGTGGTGCCTTGTTTTGTTTTGGTGGTGGTGTTTGAGACAGGCTGGACTTGAACTTCTTGCCTCGGCCTCAGCTGGGATTCTGATGTATGCCACCATACCGGGCTTATTTACTTATATATATATTGTGAATGTTCAATTTGAAACTATTTGTATACATGTTTTTGTTTTTAAGGACTGTGTATGCCTAGTGACTATCATGACATAACCCAGGGCCACCTTGAACTTGAGATCCTCCTCCTCAGACTTCGGTCATGGGCCACAAAGTCTGACTTTAGTGGGTTTTATTTTACTTCATTTATTATTTACATGTGGAGGTGAGGCATGAATGATGTTTGTGGTGGGGAGGTGCCACAGCTCAGGTTTGGAGGTCAGAAGACAACTCTTTAGAGTTAGTTCTCTGTCCATCGTATGAATTCTGGGAGGTCAAACTCAGGTCATTAGGCCTGGCGGCTCGCCATTTTACTGCTGGGCATTTGCTGGCTGTAGTGAGTCTTAATATGACAAGATATGCTATGTTCTCTTTACTTTGTTTTTCAGGGTTTTGTTGTTGATGATGTTTTTGTTTTGGAATATTTTTATGTCTTTATTTTTTAGATTTATTTTAATTTTTAACTTAAGAATTATTTTTAAATTCACTATGACAAGGAGTATGGGTGTGTGCCAGCCCCCTGGAGGCCACAGGCTCAAGTTAGAGCCATTCATGAGCCACTGACATGGGTGCTGTGGAGGAGCAGTGTCCTGGTTGGCTTTCTGTTACTGTCACAGACACTATGGCTAAAAGCAGCTTGGAAGGAAAGGCTGTGTTTGACTTACAGGTCACAGCCCATCATGGAAGGAAGCCAAATCAGGAACCTGGAGGCAGGAACTGAAGCACAGGCCACAGAGAAACACTGCTTATCGGCTTGCTTGCTTTCTATAACCTGCTCTACCTCCTTTCTTTTTGGGGTTTGTTTTGTTTTGTTTCTCTGTGTAGCCTTGGCTGTCCTGGAACTCACTCTGTAGACCAGGCTGGCCTCAAACTCACAGAGATCCGCCTGCCTCTGCCTCCCGAGTGCTGGGGTCAAAGGCGTGCACGCCCAGCTTCAGCCTGCTTTCTTTCTTTCTTTTTTTTTTCTTTTTTTTTTCCAGAGCTGAGGACCGAACCCAGGGTCTTGTGCTTGCTAGGCAAGCGCTCTACCACTGAGCTAAAGCCCCCAACCCCGGGCCTGCTTTCTTATACACCTAGGAGCAGCAGTCCAGGGGTGGCACTACTCGCAGTGAGCTGGGGGCTCCTGCATCACTCACTAGTGAAGAAAATACCTACAGGCAATCTGATGGAGTCAGTTCCTCAATGAAGGTTCTCTTCCAGCTGTCTCCCGCTTGTAGTAAAGACAGACACTACCCAGCACAGGCAGAAGTGCTTTGAACTGCACAGCTGTCTCTATTTTGTGGTGCTGGGATAGGAGCCAGGGCTTTTTCTGCATGCTAAGCAGGGCTGTCCCTGCTAAGCTGCTCCTCCAGCCCTCATACCTGTCCTTGAAGCTCAGTTTGGAGACTTTGCTGCCCATCTTCACCACCGTCCACATTTCAAGCCGCTTCCCCCAGCTGCCTTCCATTGCATTACATCCCTAGTGAGGTCTCAGTACTATCCTGTGACCTCTTCTCTGAGTGATTCATGGGGCCAGTGTGTTTCTAACTTCCGCCTGGCCCAGGTGGAGTGAAGTCAACACTGGTAGACACAGCACCGAACCCTCCCTGGCCTAATGCGTATCTTGACCTTCTCTCTTAGGCTACATTGGTGTGGTTAACCGCAGCCAGAAAGACATCGAGGGCAAAAAGGACATCCGGGCTGCCCTGGCAGCTGAGAGGAAGTTCTTCCTCTCTCACCCAGCCTACCGGCACATGGCCGACCGAATGGGTACCCCACACTTACAGAAGACCCTGAATCAGGTACAGCCGAGGTTTGAGGCTACCATGTAGAGTGGGTCAGTCTTCACCGTACAACAGTGTGGCTCTACACTTGGGCTCTTCTCAGTCTCCAGCAGTAGCAAGGCTGTCGGTCCATCTTGTTGCTCCCGTCCCAAGTGTTTGCACTGAAGGTCTGTTGAGGACTGCGTGAGGCATGAGCTGGTAGCGTGACTGTTTGACTCTGTTGGTGTCGCTGTTGTTTGAAAGGCACTGCAGTAATTCACTGGCCGGAAGTCTAAAGACAGTCTGGAGGTTGGTAACGGTCAGTCAGGGCTGCTGACTGCAGCTAAGTGGGAAAAAGGCGCTGCAGTCTGGCAGCTGGGATCTAAAGCCCGGCCCAGCCTCTGAGCAAGCAGTCTTGGCCCAGCTTTGCCATGCCTCCTTTCTCTTGCCTTCTACTTCCTGGGGTAGGAGTCAGGGAGGCCATGTGTGTGCAGCACAGGGTACATGCCTTGTGTGAAAGGGAACAATCTCCAGGGACTGCCATGTTTATCACAGTGAAGAAAAAGTAAGATAACTGCTAAGTGCAGACAGGGCCAGAGACCAGAATCCCCAGTGAGGGTGTGGGGCTCTGGCTCCATGCTAACACCTGTCCGGAATCTACCGGTTTTGGGTTGGGAATGCTGCTTAGCTGTAGAGTGCCAGCCTAGCATGTGGGCAGCCCTGGGGGGGCATCTCCAGCACCACATAAATCAGTGAGGTGATACATCTTTAATCCCAGCACTCAGCTCAGGAAATCAGGAATCCAGGGTCATCCTCAGCTACATAATCTGGGATAAATGAGAGTCTGCCTGCATCAGAAAACATCAACCAGGTCCCTCCATTATGCATGGACCAGGGCAGAGGCACTGTGGGCAGAGGCCATTGTCCTTAGGGAAAGTCCAATGGGAAGCCAGCTGGTAAACAAGCTATCAGATAAAGTCCTAGTCAAATGTTAGCTGCAGCTGGGGGTCACTGCAAGATGAAGCTCAGCCCTAGAGCAGCTGGGACAGGAATTGGGCAGTGTGTCTTGTAGGAAGAGGCCCAAACCCAGAGGCCATTGGGTTTGGGCAGAGTGAGGAGGGACAGGTAGGAAGGAAAACTCTCCGTGGGGCCTGGCGTTGCTTGAGAGCCAGGTGTGTAGGCTGGCTGGTCCCTTTGAATTGATGGGTGTTGTAGCTAGAGTTTTCCTGCCTTGCCCACAGTCAGGACAAATCTCTGTCACCCGCCAGTCCCACAGCCGCTCAGACCCAACCAAGTAAACACAGAGACTTATATTGCTTACAAACTGTATGGCCATGGCAGACTTCTTGCTAACTGCTCTTATTGCTTAAATTAATCCATTTCCATAAATCTATACCTTGCCATGTGGCTCGTGACTTACCAGTGTCTTCACATGCTGCTTGTCATGGTGGCGGCTGGCAGTGACTCTTTCCACCTTCCTGTTCTTTCTTTTCTCCTCTCTGTTAGTCCCGCCTATACTTCCTGCCTAGCCACTGGCCAATCAGTGTTTTATTTATTGACCAATCAGAGTAATTTGACATACAGACCATTCCACAGCAGGGTGTTTTGTGGGGCAGTGGTTGTTCCTGCTTCTCTTTTCTGAGCTGGGGAGGTCCACAGGTGGCTCAGCAGGTCCAGCCACCTGCCACCCAAGCCTAAGGACCCGATTTCAATCCCCAAAAGACATGGATAGGCAGAAGGAGGCAATGGACTCCATGAAACTGCCCTCTGACCTCCACACAGTCACCCTGGCATGCGCACTGACTCCCCCGCCAATAATAGGTAAATAAGAATTTTAAAACCACCACAGAGCTATAAGCATCCAGCCTGCCTTGTGAGACCTGTAGCTTCCCTTGAGAACAACAAGACTTGGGACTCACCACAGGCACGAGTCTCTCCTTCCTTTCCTCTAGCGCTGGTGTCTTCAGAATCTTCATCTTCTCTGTTGATGTGGTGTTCTTGCTCTGTCCCTCCTGTCTCCCTGCAGATGTGTGCACTCCACCCCCACCCTCACCCCACTTCTCCTGGGATGCCTTTGGGTCATAGTTGGAGGGCCATTCCAGGCCTGCACATTGGTCCTGCAGTCCACATCTGGATGTTGTCTGACATCTGCCTGCGGGCTTTCTGCAGCACCTTGTGCTGTCACCAGCTTCTGTCCATGTCCTGATGATTTTATCTGTAGTTTTGTGCACCCACCGCTCTGGGTGTTAAGACTGAGGGTGGATTGTGTTCTTTCCTGGTCTCTAGGGTGGGCTACCCTGTCTGACCCTTACCTTTCCCCTACAGCAACTGACCAACCACATCCGGGAGTCACTGCCAACCCTGCGCAGCAAACTGCAGAGCCAGCTGCTGTCCCTGGAGAAGGAAGTGGAAGAGTACAAGAATTTCCGGCCCGATGACCCCACACGCAAGACCAAAGCCTTGCTGCAGTACGTGCCCTCCCTGCCTTGCCTCGGTCCCGCCCAGTTCATTCTGCTCTCCATTCATGCCCTGTCCTGAGCTGCCCGTGATGGGGGGTCCAGAGTCTTGACATTTCAACATGACATTGTCATCTGCAGGGTACATGCTCAAAAACCATGCACTTGCATTACAAAAGAAAAGAAAAGAAAAAACACATTGTTTGAATAAGTTACTATTTTATGTTGTTCCACGTTCATTCTTGTAGTTGGCTGTGGCCTGTGGCACGAAAGTTGGACACATTGGAATGGGGTATATTATCTAAGACCATCGTCCTCTCAGCCCTTGGGAGGCGGGAGCGGGAGAAAAAATCAAAAGTTCCTGAGCTGAGGAGGTGGATGAACAATTAAAGTGCTGCCTCCAGGTCGGATGGCTCCAGTTCCCTCCCTAGAACTGACATGGTGGAAGGAGAGAGTCTGCTTTCATGATCTCTCCTCTGACCTCCACACACGCTCTGTGACACATACGTACACTCGTGGTTAAGAGCACTGACTGCTCCTGCAGAGAACTGAGTTCAGTTCCCAGCTCCCACATGGCAGCTCACAGCCACCTAGAACTGTAGCACCAAGGGATCTGATGCTCTCTTCTAGTCGTCACTCAGACACATACATGTACATAAAAATGAGACGGGCCGGGGGGGGGGGGGGGGGGGGGGGGGTGGTGGTGGTGGTGGTGCACACCTTTAATCCCAGCACTCGGGAGGCAGAGGTAGGCGGATCTCTGTGAGTTCGAGGCCAGCCTGGGCTACCAAGTATGTTCCAGGAAAGGTGCAGAGTTACACAGAGAAACCCTGTCTCCAAAAACCAAAAATTAAAAAAAAAAAATTAAAAAAATGAGACAGGGAAGGATTTAGGAAGACACTGGACAGTGTGTGCACACACATGGGCAGTATAAGAGACCTTGTCTAATAAAAAAAGAAGCTAATATATTGTGAACAATTGAGTGTGGTGGTGGCCTGACACACACTTTGGCCACTTGTTAGGCTGAAGGCAGTGGGGGTCTCTTGAGCTCAGGAGTTCAAGGCCAGCCTCACTTATAGCCCAGAGCGTGGAGGTCCAAGGTGACGTTGAGGAATCAGTTCCTTCCTTGCATCAGACACAGTGACAAGGGCTGTTACTCATTGAACCCTTACGCCTCCAAATATTTATTTCTCTCTCTCTCTCTCTCTCTCTCTCTCTCTCTCTCTCTCTCTCTCTCTCTCTCTCTCTCTCTCTCTCTCTCTCTGTCATTCCACAAACTATTGATGTACTACTTCTTATGGTTGCCAAGCACTCCAGTGCTCATGCTGTTCGCCTGCTCTGTTTTACTCACACTGAGGCTCACAGTGCGGTGTCACTTGATCAGGCTTCTCCAGCTGTCCATGGTAGAGCCCCCTGCAGCCAGGGTCGAGAGACAGGAGAACATACAGGTGCCCCTGGCCTGTCTGGAGCTGCTGTCTTGACATTCAGCAGTAAATGCAGTAAAGCAAGTGGAGCCCTGGGGAGGGGTCGTCCATGAGGACAACCAGGATGGTGCCCAGTGCTTGCCAAAGCAGCTCTGCTATTTTACTCATTTTTAAAAGCGTGTAAATAAGCTGGAGAGTTGGCTCAGAGGTTAAGAGCACCAGTTGCTCTTCCAGAGGTCCTGAGTTCAATTCCCAGCAACCACATGGTGACTCATAGCCATTTATAATGAGATCTGGTGCCCTCTTCTGGTGGGCAGGCATACATGCAGGCAGAACACTGGATACACAATAAATAAATAAATAAATCTTTTTAAACATGTATGCATTGGCTGTTAAATGGTTATATTTAAAGAAAAATGGCCCAGGAAATGCCGGGAATCTTTTGACTTCGCTTCTGTGGAGCTGATACTCTGTGATCCTGGTTATATTCTGGCTCCCCTCATCATCATCTGCAAAATGAATAGGTGCAATAAAGATATTTCCCACCAAAACTTATTTAACTAAAAATAGGACCCTCGTTTTCGAGAGGTGTGGGTAAATTATCTGCAGAGAGGATAGCTGTGACAGTGTCACAAAACTGGACTGAAATCGACTTTTAACGCACAGATCCCTTGTCAATGTGCTTCCACGCCTGTAACTAACATGAATGGCACCTAGCTCTCTCTAGGTACTCTGTGGGCACAGAGTTCATGTACACAGGAACATTTTAACACGCAATTTGATAAGATGGGGGGGGCAGGTAACTGTGCTGTTAGAGAACTAAATATGGCTTATGGCACCATGTGCTGTATTCTAATTTTTAATTTTTGCCAGGCTTAGAAGATCTTCTCTTTCCCTTACTAAGGATTAGCACCTTACCCTGAGCTGTAGCTTTTCTTTCACACTCAGGATTCCGTGTATTCCAATTTGGAGCTCTGGTAGAAAAAACAAAGCTTCATATGTATTCATAGTAACTTTCATGCTTCCTCTAAGTGAGTAAATATGTATACTCATGTTACTTTAAAAAAAAAAAAAAAAAAAGAAAGAAAAATGGCCAAACATGGTGGCATACATAACACCTGTAATACTAGCACTCGGGAGGCCTAGGCAGAAGGGTCTTCAGTTCAAGGCCAGCTGGGGTTACACAGCAAGATCCTGTCTTCAAAACAAAACATGAAAGACAAGAAAATTAACTTGCTGACAAGTTAGCTCAGGGGGTAAACATGCTTGCTGCCAAGACTGATACCCTGAGCTCTATCCCCAAGACCCACACAATGGAAGGAGAGAACTGACTCGCACAGTACCCTCTGACCCCACTCATACACTGTGGCATGCCTCCACCCAGTAAATACATGTAACTTTAAAATTCATTTTAAAGAGCAAAGTTTGCCACGCGACTCATGTAGTTGCAGGGTTGTGCAGAAACTTCCTTCTTGACCTTTTGCTTTTTCTTTTCTTGAAGGATGGTCCAGCAGTTTGGAGTTGACTTTGAGAAGCGAATTGAGGGCTCTGGAGATCAAGTGGACACACTGGAGCTGTCTGGGGGGGCCCGAATCAATCGCATCTTTCATGAGCGCTTTCCCTTTGAGCTGGTAAAGGTAGGTGTCAGCCTGGAGGGCCTTAAAATTTCTTCCCAAACCAAGTTGTCACACGCTCTGAATCATGCTGGAGGCCACCGTCAGTAAACATGGCCTGAAGGGCATGTCCTGTGGTCGCTGTCTTCCCAGATCTCACAGCTTAGACTCTCTGGGCAGAGCAGTGGGAAAGTCCGTGTTTCTTCCGCTGATGAGGGGAAAAAAGATAGTGATGGTCAACAAGATGGCTCAGCAGGTAACGGCACCTGTGCCCAACCCGATGACTGGGTTTGAACCCAAGCAGAGGCAAAGAACCAGCTCCTACAAGTTTCCTCTGACCTCCACACAGACTTCGTGAGACTCAGGCCCCTCCTACAAACATGCACATCCAACAAATACAAATGATATACAATTCTGGGCTTACACCAGTAATTCCAGACTTCTGTAAGCTGAGGAGGAGAGCGAGTTTAAAGATACATGGCCTATACAAGACCTTGTCTCAAAAAACTAAAACAAAATCAAAACAAAACAAGCCAGAAATCCCAGCGCTCGGGAGGCAGAGGCAGGACACTGTCTGAGTTCCAGGACAGCAGGAAGATGTGGTCTCAAAACAAAAGCTGAAGCAAACTGCATTTGTGTCCTTTTCCTTTGGGGCAGGTTCTGTCTCACAGGCATGGTGTGCACAGGCCAGTCTGGAGGGTGGACAACCTCCAGTGTTGCTTTTCAGTTGCCCCTCACTCTTTTGTTTGTCTTTCCAAGACAGACTTTTCTTTGTGTGGCCCTGGCTGTCCTGGAACTCCAGCTGTAGACCAGGCTGGCCTTGAACTCAGAGATTTATCTGTCTCTGTCCTACCGAGTGCTGGGATTAAAGGAGTGTGCCACCACCCCCACCCCGGATATCACTCTTTCTTAGTTTTTTTCATTCAATAACTATATTTATGATATTCATTAATTACATTAATTGTATTGATTTATTACATTCATGATATTATGTCCTGATACTACTGTCCATTTGTGGGAATTTTCCATCACACAAAACAGAGATTCTGTACTTAGGAAATCATTGCTCTATATTCCTTTCTTCTCCATCTTGAGATAACGTCTAATCTTTCTGTCTCAATGAATTTGTATATTCTATATATTTTATGTAATACAATTTATAGTATTTGTCCCCTTTTTTGAATGTAAAAACATTTTATGTACAACTGCAGGAGAAATAATACACAGATAGCTTGAACATAAAAACAGATTATAATTTAAAAATCCAAGGTTATTTTAAACAGTAAAATATTTTCTCTGTAGAAAATAGTAAAAATGATAACATTTCCAATAAGCCCTTTTAAGCCAAATAATAGCTGAATTATACATATAAATATTGATTAGTTTCTGGGATACAGAAGAGACCTATCTTCATCTGTTCAGAGAGCTATGTTTTACTTAAGTTGTGTGAGATTCCTACTCATCTTCTCCTTCACTGTTAGATTTACGGCAGACATTTTTCTATAGGCTAATCCATATTCTAAAAAGATTTTAGCCTTCCCTCCAGAAAGTATGGTCAGCATTTTCTTTCATCAGCTTGATACAGTACAAATTCTTATCCTAATAGCGAAATGTTTCACTAAAGCTTGCCCAGT
This sequence comes from Peromyscus leucopus, assembly GCF_004664715.2. Classification (NCBI taxonomy): domain Eukaryota; kingdom Metazoa; phylum Chordata; class Mammalia; order Rodentia; family Cricetidae; genus Peromyscus; species Peromyscus leucopus. Next base: position 50,318,174 of record NC_051069.1, on the reverse strand, counting down.
GATTGGGTAAAACCAAAACTTATTATAAGCCACAGTCATCCTAGGGTCCGCCCTGCTAGGTAGCCTCCCTGGATCTGTGGGTTGCAATCTGATTGTCCTTTGCTTTATATCTAGTATCCACTTATGAGTGAGTACATACCATGTTTGTCCTTCTGAGTCTGGGTTACCTCACTCATGATGATTTTTTTCTAGTTCCATTCATTTGCCTGCAAATTTCATGCTGTCATTGTTTTTCTCTGCTGAGTAGTACTCCATTGTGTATATGTACCACATTTTCTTAATCCATTCTTCAGTTGCCAGGCACCTAGGTTGTTTCCAGGTTCTGGCTATTACAAATAGTGCTGCTATGAACATAGTTGAGCATGTATCTTTGTGGTATGATTGAGCATTCCTTGGGTATATGCCCAAGAGTGGGATGGCTGGGTCTTGAGGTAGTTCGATTCCTAATTTTCTGAGAAACCGCCATACTGATTTCCACAGTGGTTGTACAAGTTTACATTCCACCAACAGTGGAGGAGTGTTCCCTTTGCTCCACATCCTCTCCAACATTGACTGTCATTGGTGTTTTTGATCGTAGCCATTCTGACAGGTATAAGGTGGTGTCTCAGAGTCATTTTGATTTGCATTTCTCTGATGTCTAAGGATGTTGAGCATTTCCTTAAATGTCTTTTAGCCATTTGAGATTCTTCTTTTGAGAATTCTCTCTTTATATTCTCTCTTTATATATTTTTTTATATTTATATTCTCTCTATAGCCCATTTTTAAATTGGATTGTTCAGTATTTTGATGTCTAGTTTCTTGAGTTCTTTATTTACGTTGGAGATCAGTCCTCTGTCAGGTGTGGGGTTGGTGAAGACCTTTTCCCATTCTGTTGGCTGTCTTTTTGTCTTATTGACTGTGTCTATTGCCCTACAAAAGCTTCTCAATTTCAGGAGGTCCCATTTATTAATTGTGCTCAGTGTCTGTGCTGCTGGTGTTATATTTAGGAAGTGATCTCCTGTGCCAGTGCGTTCTAGAGTACTTCCTACTTTCTCTTCTATCAAGTTCAGTGTAACTGGATTTATGTTGAGGTCTTTGATCCACTTGGACTTGAGTTTTGTGCATGGTGACAGATATGGATCTATTTGCAATCTTCTACATGTTGACATCCAGTTATGCCAGCACCATTTGTTGAAGATACTTTCTTTTTTCCATTTTATAGTTTTGGCTGCTTTGTCAAAAATCAGGTGTTAATATGTATGTCGATTAATGTCAGGCTCTTCAATTTGATTCCATTGGTCCATATGTCAGTTTTTATGCCAATAACAAGCTGTTTTTATTACTATAGCTCTATAATAGAGCTTGAGGTCAGGGATGGTGATGCCTCCAGAGGTTGCTTTATTATACAGGATTCTTTTAACTATCCTGGGTTTTTTGTTTTTTCATATGAAGTTGAGTAATGTTCTTTCCAAGTCTGTGAAGAATTGTGTTGGGATTTTGATGGGGATTGCAATGAATCTGTAGATTGCTTTTGGTAAGATTGTCATTTTTACCGTTAACCCTGCCTATCCATGAGCATGGGAGATCCTTCCATTTTTTGATATCTTCTTCAATTCCTTTCTTAGAGACTCAAAGTTCTTATCATATAGGTCTTTCACTTGCTTAGTTAGAGTTACCCCAAGGTATTTTATATTGTTTATGGCTATTGTAAAGGGTGATGTTTCTCTGACTTCTTTCTCAGCCCTTTTATCATTTGTGTATAGGAGGGCTACTGATTTCTTTGAATTAATCTTGTATCCTGCCACTTTACTGAAGGAGTTTATCAACTGTAGGAGTTCCCTGGTAGAGTTTTTGGGGTCACTTATGTATACTATCACATCATCTGCAAATAGGGAAAGTTTGACTTCTTCCTTTCCAGTTTGTATCCCTTGATCTCCTTTTGTTGTCTTATTGCTCTAGCTAGAACTTCAGGTACTATGTTGAATAAGGATGGGGAGAGTGGACAACTTTATCTTGTTCCTGACCCCCAGATATCACTCTTTCTTATTTTTTAAGGCAAGGTCTCATTGTAGCCTAAGTTGGCCCCAACCTCTCTGTGATGACCTTCTAATCCTCCTGTGCCGGGATCACAGGCATGTGTGTGTTAGCGCATCCAGTTTATTCTGTGTTGTGGATTCATGCACATGGGGCAAGCACTCACCCATCGGAGCTGCGGCCCTGGTCCAGCCACGCTTTTTCAGAGACAGGATCTCTCACTTGCCTGGAACGGAACCAGTAGGCTATGCCTGCTGGCTGGAAAGACTTTTTTTGTTTTATGTTTATGAATGTTTTCCCTAATGTGTGTAAGTGCAGCACGTCCATACTTAATGGCCTGCAGAAGCCAGAAGAGGGCACTGGATCCCATGGAACTGGAGTACTGGAGTTAAGGACAGTTGTAAGCCGCTGTGTGAGTGCTGGGTCCTTTGCAAAAACCATGTCTGCAGCCCAATATACCCAGCTTTATCTATGTGTGCGTGTGCGTGCGTGCGTGCGTGCGTGCGTGCGTGCGTGCGTGTGCACGCGTGTGTAATGGTATATCTATTTATTTAGTGTGTGGAGGTCAGAGAACAACTTTCAGGACTTGGTTCTTTTCCTTCTACCACATGGATTCTGGGGTACACTCAGATCATCAGGTTTAGTGGCAGGTACCCTTACTTACTGAGCCATCTCTGTGACCCTCCGTTGTTTTTAATTTTGAGCTGCTAGGTCATCTTTGTGAGATACAACCATGAATAGGAATAGTCCCAGAATCTGCTTATGCTGTGAGATGACCCTGGGAATTCATTCCATGTATTTGGCTTGTTTCTTAGATGGAGTTTGATGAGAAAGATCTACGACGAGAGATCAGCTACGCTATTAAGAACATCCACGGAGTCAGGCAAGTTCCATGGGAAGTCCACATGTTCTCTTCCCCTCTACCCATGTGGGCCCCCCAACCTTCTGAGTCCCTGGTAGTGAGGCTGTGAGAAGGTTCATGGGTAGTTTTCAGGACTATATATACATCTTGGTCTCCAAGGACATAGTGTATGACCATCCTGGGTCTCTTGGCTAATTGTGTGCCCTGGATGAAATGCATAGATTAGTGTGACCTTACTCATGGTGAAATCTATAGTGATCAGAGGTTGGGTGGGAACAGAGTTGAGTTGTACTCATGGGAACCTGGATCTTGTTTCGTCAGGGTCACTTGTGAGCCTCTCAGTGTCCCCTCCTTAGTTACAATCAATTAAGTGTACCCAGCTGTCTAGCATCCCAAGATCCTTGGGTTACCGTGAGGGCTCCCCAGTCAGGGACTCTTAGGCATCCCACCCCTAGCTTTAATGGGATGGCCTTCCTTATCAGGGACCTAGCCATGCTTAGAAAGTGGCTGACCACCTTTGTTTCTCTCTGACTTATCTTTCCCTGCTTCCCCACTGGGTCTGGACCTTTTTAGAACTGGGCTCTTCACGCCGGACTTGGCGTTCGAGGCCATTGTGAAAAAGCAGGTGGTCAAGCTGAAAGAGCCCTGTCTGAAATGCGTGGACCTGGTTATCCAGGAGCTTATCAGTACAGTTAGGCAATGCACCAGCAAGGTACCGCACCCGCGGACATGGGGCCGCAGGCTTGGTATCAGGCCCCAGGTTACCTCATTTCCAAGAATACTGAAGGGATGGGAATGGGTCAGTCTGGACCCACTCAGGAGGGGGTGGGGGAATGCTGGGCTTCTGAGAACCAGCTAGAGGGTGATAGGCCTCCTGGGACCCTGATACCAAGCCCAGCATGCATATGGTGGAATGGGGGTATCATCTGGCTGTGTCGCTTTGCTGCTTGCTAGGGAAGCAGATTGGGGCTCCCCGCTTGAGCTGTTGGAGGCCAAGATACTTGAAGCTCCCCTGACGTCCCCCTTGACAAATGACAAATGCCTGGCTTCTCTGGAACGAGCCACTTCTCTGTCCTCATGGCCCTGGAAAGAGCATAAAACTGGTGGCATAATGCGAACTCAGTACCCAGATTCCCAAAGCTGCTTGGGCTCCACAGTGGCCCTGACAGCTTTTGTGTGCCCTATGCTGTCCACGTTTCTTCCCCACCCTTCCATGTAAATCTATATTCAGTGTTCCCGCTCATGAAGACCTTTGTATCCTCCCCTCCATGGGCAACTGTCTCCATTCTCACCAACCCGCCAGGCCAGGAGGGCTAGTTCTCAGGACAGTACACTCCTGCCAAGCAGCTGAAGTGCTGGGGGTGGGGAGGGGAAGAGAGGGCATCTGCTTGTGGGACCTCAACGTCCCCAGCCCTCTGAAATGGCAGAGAATTTCTGCTTGAGCTGCCTGTTCTACTGGAGCAAAGTCCCCACTTGCTTCCTCAACTTCTCCAGGAAAACAGAGCAAAAGAAAAAACCAAAACAAAAAACCAGCCAGGCAAGGGCTGGGGTCAGGGTAGGGTGAGTTTGCAGAGTGCTTGCCTGCACGAAGCTTGGGGTTCCATCCTTAGCATCATATAGACCATGTATGAATAGCTCAGACCTGTGATCCCAGTGTTCAGGAGTTGGAAGTAGGAAGATCAGAAGTTCAAGGTCATCCTTAGTCGTATGCCAAGTTGGAGGCTATCATGTTGTGTGAGACCACGAGACCGGTTCAAAAACCAGAACCTAGAGTGGCTGCTGATTGTCATCCTAGGGGCCATTGTCACAGAAGTGACCAGTTGAGATTCGATCACATACCTATGGCCCTATGATGACAGTATCCTGTAGCACTTAGCCTTGAACTGTAGACCAGCCCTCTGCTCTCCCAGGCCTTGCTGATTCCAAACAGCTTCCAAGACATATATGGGTGCAGGCTTTTCTGCGCATGCACTAACCGGCTCATTCTTGTTTCTTCTCTCTCTTTCTCTCTCCATCTCCCGTCCTATGTGTGCGTTTGTGCGTGTGGCCTGCACTACCCCTGGGTGTCTCTCAACCTCGTCCCGCCCTTCTCCGCATGACCCAGGACGGGGCTCTTCACCCCCGACATGGCCTTTGAAGCCATCGTGAAAAAACAGCTTGTAAAACTCAAAGAGCCGAGTTTGAAGTGTGTTGACCTGGTGGTGTCGGAGCTAGCCACGGTCATTAAAAAGTGTGCTGAGAAGGTAACAGGCCTTGCTCCTCCTGTCCCTCATCAGTTCCCACCTCATTTCTTCCGTGGTATCAGCCCTGAGCATCTGGACAGTCCTGCCTCGAAGGAACCCTGCTAGGCACACCTGTCACCTTCTCCACCTCAGCTGCCACCTCAGACTCTGGGTGGCAGAACACACATGGCCCCACCTTTTCAGTTGTGGGGTCCAGTGGAGCCCCCTTTGACATGCCCAAGAACAGTCACTGTGAAGCTGTTCCCACTCCTAGATCCCATCCCTGACCACTGCATGTCCAGCTCCGTGTTCCCGTGTTAGGGTGCATTTAGCAGCATCTCTCCCCAACTGGGGAAGGTGTGGCTTCCCACACGTGTGGCTCGGATCATTCACTTTCCCAGAGGGGTCTAAGGCGTGGCCATATGGGTGCCAAATTCACAATGATCAGGGGACAGTTTCCAGCAAAGGGTTCCCTGAGCTCGATGACCCAGATGCTGTCTCTGTTATTCTGGAGCAGGGCACCATGATCATTTGAATGCTCTGTGAGGGCCATCAGTTTGTCCTGCCTTCACCTAAGGCTGGGCGGGAGGGGGATGTCTGGCACCTCTGGGTGACAAAAGCATGTCACTCACTTTCTCTGCCACTTTCCACCTCCAATCGCTGGCTTTGCAAAGCGGCTCTCAGCATGCAAGGCCACGCTCTCCCCTTTCCACCCCACCTGCCCCGACCGACCGACCAACCAACCAACCGGCCTGCCCTTGTCTCCTAGCTCCTGAGCTGGGAGACAAGAGCAAACTGGGGACCTGGTGCCCCTCATGTCTTTCCCTGTTTCATCCTTGCACTTGGTTTATGTTTCTCTCTGGCCTGGCCATGAAGACCTTGCCATCTCAGCCTTTCTACTTGTCCCCCAGCTCAGTTCCTACCCCCGGTTGCGAGAGGAGACAGAGCGAATCGTCACCACCTACATCAGGGAGCGAGAGGGGAGAACCAAGGACCAGGTATTGTACCAGTTCGCTGTTCCTTTTCCTGTCTGTTCATGTGTAGGAAATATTAAGAGTATAGTTCTGCGAGGTTACTTTTTTATTATTATAATTGTTCATTTCAAATGTGTTTTCCACAGCTTGCATGTGGAGGCCAGAGGACATCTCCGAGGAGTTGTCGCTCCTCCTCTCTTTATGTAGAAGTTCTGGGGGGTCAAACTCAGGTCACCAGGCTTCCAAAGCAAGCCTCTCATCTGCTGAGCCATCTCACCAGCTCCAGAGATGCATTCTGAGGTCCAGGACCATGACTCTGTTGGTGTAGCACTTGCTTAGCCTGTCTGAAGCCCTGGTTTCCATCACTAGCACCCAATAAGCAGGGTGTGATAGTGCACAGTTGTCATCCTACACTTGGGAGCTGGAAGCAGGAGGATCAGAAAGTTCCTGCCATCCCTTGACTGCACACTGAGTTCCACCCACCAGTCTGGGCTGCCCGAGACTTTGTCCCTCACCACCACTCATCAGTCTCCACCATTCCCAGTGCCAGCCTGTACCCTAGCCTCCCCATCACGTGTTGTTCAGGTGATGTTAATGTCTTTGTACAGCTACAGATTAGATTGCTCTATGATGCAACTAAATATTCATTTTCTGAAGACCAAGGTGGTTTCTTGTTTGCCGGGGCCTTTCCCCACAGTGCTTTGGGGAGACTCCATGTGACTCTGATTTTCGACCCTGGCCCAATGTGTAGGGTCTGCAGGTTGACTTTCTCCATTGTTGGGGCTTGTTGTTTCTGTTTGTTTGTTTTTTTCTTTCCGAGACAGGGTTTCTCTGTGTAGCTTTGGTGCCTGTCCTGGATCTTGCTCTGTAGACCAGGCTGGCCTCGAACTCACAGAGGCCTGCCTCTGCCTCCCGAGTGCTGGGATTAAAGGTGTGCGCCACCACTGCCCGGCTGTTGGGGCATTTTCTACGGTGAATATACTGTACCTTTTTAGGGCTACCCTTGCCTCCCAGAGGATGACTGGGACTCTCTGGAGGAGAGTGGACCTGCAGCCCCTTCCACAGCGGAATCTCTGCTGCCCCTTTCCATACCCTGGGCTGTCATTAATCCTTCAGGTAGGGGGCTAGAGAGATGCCTCATTGGTTACATGGTCAGCGGACCCAGATTTTGTTCCCAGCACCCATGTGTTGGCTCACAACCATCTGTGAATCCAGTTCCAGGGGATCCCATACCTACTTCTGATGTAGTAAGCACTAGGCATGCACTTGGTGAACAGACAATACATGCTGGTCTCATGCATATAAATATAAAATAAAATAAATATATAATTATGGGACCTCATTACAGGTGCTTAAATGTAAACTAATACAAGTATCCATATTGTGTCTGCTTATTTCTCTGGTGAGTTTCCCCAAAACACCTTTACCGTTGATGGCAAAGAAACTGGCTTCTTTGTCCTTAAATCTTCACTTGGCACCAGGCCTCTTAGATTTGCTTCCACGGCTAATGGTGCAGACGTCATCATTAGTGTGAAGAGTGAGCAGGACTCTCAAGAGTTCAAGGCCAGACAGACCGCCTTACATAGTGAGACCGTCTTGAAATAAAACAACGGCAGACTGCTTCCAGCATTCACAAAGCCCTGGGTTGTAAGCAGATTTTTCTGTCCGTCCTGCCAGCTCCCAAATCACGACGTGGAGACTTACTACTAATTGTGAAAGTTCAGCTGATAGCCTTGGCTTGTTTCTAACTAGCTCTATGACGTAAATTAACCCACTTCTATTCATTTACTTTCTGCCTTGTGGCTTTATTATTTGTACTCTGTACTGCCCAGTTCCTTTAGCCTCTGGCTGGAGACTCTACTGTCTCTGCCCTTCTTCTTCCCAGTGTTCTCTCTGCCCCAAAATCCTGCCGAGCTATTGGCTGTTTAGCCTTTTATTAAACAAATCCAAGTGACAAATCTTCACAGTGTACAGAAAGATTATTCCACAACATTGGGTTCCATCCCCAGCACCTCATGAACCTTTTAGTGGTGGTGCATGTGAGATTGCTCAGGAAGTAGAGGCAGGAGGATCAGGGGCTGAAGGTCCTTCTTGGCTGCGTGGTGAGTTAGAGGCCATCTTGGGTTCCATGAGACCCTGTCTCCAAAGAAAACAAACAGAAAGTCAAAATAATCCACCCCCAGAAGCAAGCACTTGTGGTTGGTTTCCATCCGCATTCCTGAGGCTGCTGCTGCTGTTTGTCCTGTGCACACAGCCCCTGGTGCCCCACCGTGGACACTGCCAGGCTTCAACTTGGCTGTGGATGACAGCATTCAGGCCATACAGAGGCAGCTTCAAGGACTCTGCACACAGCACCCAGCCCTCCCCAACCACCACCTGGGTCTGTGAAGTTTGTCTTGCTTATTAGTGAGGACCTAGAGGGGCCAGTGGAAGCCTTTTGGGGACCCACAGCCCCTCTTCCCAGACAGCCTGGCCTGTTCTTAATGGGGATGAGGGTGGAAAGGTGCCTGAGCCAGTGATATCCATGGAGCAACCTCAGCCTGTGCAAACCAGGACCAGAGCATCTCAGCACACAGGGTTGTAATGGGGTTGG